>NC_048920.1:2535476-2809997 GCF_011077185.1 Oxyura jamaicensis
GCTGCGCGGTGCTTGGAGATGGTGACAGCGGTGGGGAAGGGGCTGGGATCACCCCAGAGCTGCCCGAGACCCCGTGCTACCCCAAACCCCATTCTACCCGACCCCAAAGCTACCCAAGACCCCATAGTACCCGACCCCAAAGCTACCCGAGCCCCCGTGCTGTGGAGAGGCTCCCCGAGCGGTCCCTTCCCCTGCAGCTCTGTGATTTATTTATTTTCATTTTTATTTCTCATTTTTTTTTTGATCCTCCGTTCTCCCCTATCTGCCTGTTCCTCCAAACGCGATCGCTCCGGGCGGCGGGGAGCTCGTACGCCGTGCTTCGGGGCCGTTTTTCATCCACCCTTTCGGCTTTCTGCTGAAAAAAAAAAAAAGGCAAAACAACAAAAAAAACGAGCCCTGGGGCAGTCAGGGCGGCCCCGCAGCCTGGCGATGCTTCACCCACGGGAGCAGCGCCCGTTCGTGGCACCCGTGGGGTGTCCCCGAGCCCGAAGCCATCCCACGGCTGGGGGGGACCCCAGAAAAGCGCGAGCGGTGCTGAGCGGTGTGCGTGCTGCACGGGGAGGATCCCATCTCGGTCCCTCTCGCGGCGTGCCGGGGGAAGCAAATGGGCTGAACGTGGGATAAGGGGGGAAAAAAGGAGCCGTGGGTACGAGGTGACACCCGAGGGACGGGGCTGGCGGCGTGGCAGCGGGTGCTGGAGGGGTTCCAGCGCTGGGGGGACCCCAGCCCCGCGGCTGTTTGCCCTTTCCGAGTCCTGTTCGCAAAAGCGTGTGGTGAGATTCGGGGGGGAAAAAGCTTTTTTTTTATTTTCTTTTTATCCCCAGTCCTTCCACCCAGCTAGAGGGAGGCAGAGTCCGTCCCCGTAAAGAAACGCGTGGGGATGATGGGGTGCACGGCGTCCCCGTCCCCTCCCAGCACTGAAACTTCCCCGGGATCCGCAGGGCTGTGCTCCCGTGGCTGCCTCCCGCGGCTCCGAGCTGCCGTGCAGCTCAGCTCCAGGCGCGCGTCCCCGGCAGCACGATCCTAAAGGTTGATTGTTTTTTTTTTTTTTTCCCCTATAAAGCGTGTTTTGTGCCTTGCGGGGGCTGCGCTGCCTCTGGGCCGGGGGAGCCGGAGGCGTAACCTGGACGTGGTCCTGGGGGGTACCCCCGGGATGCTCGGGTACCCCCGGGATGCTCGGATGCCCGTGGCACCGGGTTGTGGGGTGGCTGTGAGAGCTCTCGATGGGAAAAGTTGCGTTTTGGTGCTGAGCACGGAGCCATTTGGGTTTTGGGGGTCTGTGCCCGTGCGGGGACCGTCCTGCACTCGCTGGCTGAGAGACGTCCCCGTGAACCTGGTGATTGGAAGCCGTTAATTGTTCCCTGCCAGATTGACTTAGAAATTAACGAGTTTGCTGGCGCTTTCTCCTCCTTCCTGTGCGTGGTGAGGGCCCATATTTCAAACAGGGTGGAGGGGGAAGCCATAAATACTCGGAGTAATGCGAGAGAAGCTTCCAGCTGAAGCGGTGCCGCGGAGCGATGCGGGAGCGCAGGGCGGTGAGGGGGCTCCGTCGGGGGCAGGAGCTCCCCGCGTCCTCCTGTGCTCATCTTTTGGCATCGTCATCGCTACCAGGACCGGGTCCTTGTGCCCCCAGTCCCTGTCCTCATGTCGGACCCCGGTGCCCATCTTCTGGGGATGATCGTCCTCTTGTGGGGTCGCACCTCGAGCAGCCTGAGCGAGGCGTTCGTGGGGAGAAGAGGGAAATGGGCCTTTGCTCCCTTCCCACGGGGGTGGGCTCCTGGCAGAGCCTTGGCGCTGTTGCTGCTTTGGGGTCGGGGTTGGAAGGAGGCTGAGGGGACAGCCGAGGATCGTGCAGGTGGTGTGTGGGGAAACTGAGGCGGGGGGAAGTGTCTGGGTGTGCGTAGCGCTGACTCCTGCACACCCCGTTCCCGTCCTGCTTCGGCCACATTCGGAGACCTCAAAGCAGCCCCAGGCGGGACAGCCCCAAAACCCAGCTCTGGGGCTGCCAAAAGCCCCAAAGCACCAGAGAGAGGCCATCAAGAGCCCGGCGTCCCCAATTAGGCAGGCAGCAACGAAGAAAACCTTAACGACCGCCGCGCGGGCTGCCAAACCCGGCGGCGATGCTCAGCCGGGCAGGGGCCTCCTGCGTCGGTGCACCCCGGGTTCCACAGCCCTAAAACACCGCACGGGGCTCAGCCAAAATCCCTGCAGCTCCCTGCCCTGCTGCGGGGTAAATGGGGGTAGCGGGCACGTGCTGAGCCCTCCGTCCCCTTTTCCACGTGGCGCCCGAGGTCGCGTGGGTGGCCGCGAGACGTTGCGTGTGGCCCGCCGCTGCGTCTGGGTTTTGTTGGGACCCTCTCCGTTCCCAGCTGAGCAAATTTTTCTCTTGGCACCACGGATCACAAAATGCAGGTGTGGGATGCCGAGGTAAGGGCAGGTCTGCCCCAAGTCGGTGCTGGCGGCGTGGGCTGATGGTAAGGAGGGAGGCAGTTGGGTTGCGTTGGGGTGCTGCGAAGGACTTCCATCCACAGCTGCTCAACTTGGAGCTCTAAATTCTTAGCCAAGTCGGTAAGGACGTGCGCGTTATTCCTGCCTCCATCCCAAAAAAGGCAAATCCGTAAATGATTTAACTCTGCCTCGACAGAGTGAACAAATGTGCCCAACTTTCTGCCTCAGTTAAATCCTTTCCCCAGCCCGCTCCCTCCAGCCGAGGAGCTCCCCTCCAGCTGCCACCACCGCGGGGATCGGTGCCGGGGGTTTGGGTGCCCTGGGCCGGTCGCACCCGCTGGTGCCAGGGGGGAAAAAAAAACAGCCAGGGCTGGTAGGAAGCGAAGCTCGTGGCTACAACAGGATTGTTTTTTTTCAGAATCGTTGGTGATTTAAAATTGCGAGCCCCGAAGTAGTAAAACTCAGGGCAGCTTCCTTCTTTATTACACAATAAGCCGGAACAATTTGAGGGCTGTCTTCGTTAGGCTCTCTCTGCTCTTGTCCTCCCCGACTGTTTGCTTTATAACTCGGCTGTTGTTGGTTTATTTTCTTTTGACACCACAGCCTTGCAAACTGGAACTTGTCTCTTCTACCTCCCTCCACCTCCTTGGACCCTCCGGACTGCTGGGTCTGCTCCAACAAAATGCCCTCGGACTTCTTGTTTCCTAGCGTGGCTATCGCTGGCCCAGCTCGGTAACATCGATCTCGGCGTTGGCGGTGCGGTAGCTGCCCGTCGGGTCGGTTGCTGCTTTCTACGTGAGCCCTTGCAGAGTTTTTCGCAGAGGCTGTGCCCAGGGCAGCCCCAGCACCCCGAAAAGTCACGCTGCCCTCGTGACGTGCCGTGGGAAGCAGTTTCCCTTCAGCTCCCTTTATCCAGGAGGCCTCCTGGCTCCGATCTCCCAAGGAGCTGCCGGGCACGGCGTGGCCCCGGGGGCAGAGGGAGGAAGCGGAGAGGTGAGGAGGAGGATGGTGACGGGTGTCCCTGGGATACCCAGGGCGCACGTGCGAGCTCAAGGAGAGGGGACACGGGCTTTGCGTAGATCCCAGTGTTTAAGAGGAGGTGTGCGTCTTCCGAGGCACCTAGGGGATGCTCTCGTCTCTGGAGATCAAGGAATCAAGGGGTGGTGACAGCAGCCCGTGGGACACGCTGGAGTTTCTCCCTGCCCCTGAGGCTTGTCCCCATCAGGGACCCCGCTCCTGGAGGAGTGAGGCTTTGCCGTGTCCCGGTCCTGGGCTGTTGGGGACTCGCGTGGGTTTCTGCCTCTGGGATTTAGGGAGATGGGCTGCACGTGGCTCCTGGGGTCGTGGAGCCCTGCTGCTTTGCCATCACCCCAGCCCAGGGGGAGATGAGGTTTTAGCAGTGCCCTCTTCCATGCACCGTTACAGCTTGGGCTGTCGCAACCTGAAGGTCGTCATGCAAATAAGGCCTCAAATAACCTCCGCGTTCCCGCTCCGTTTCCTGACAACACTTGCACAATTAAGGGCTGATCTAGGTAGGAAAGCAGATCTTGGTTTGTCTAAACAGGTTTAGAAACCTATCAAATTAAACCGGGCCAGGCGACCGATACGACGTGAGCGCCGGGATGGGTTTCACAGCTGCCTAAATCAGATGAGGTCGGGGCTGTGGCCGGGCAGGGCTGCTCTGGGTTAAGAAGCCTGTGGCAGTTTCTGCTCGGCTCCCGCTCCTGCTGGGGTGTCGGGGCTGTTTTGCAAAGCAGCAGCTGAATCACTTGTTTACAGCCTCCGGTTTTGGGGTTATTGCTGTGTGTGGTGCTGGTTTGCATCAGACCCGAAGAGCTGTGGTCTCGCAGGCCCCCAGCCTGCCCCGATCCCAGCGGGGATATCAGCAGAGGAGGAATCCCAGAGGCTGGGTGACCTCCATCCCAAAAAACGCCCTAACGGGGCCATGCAGGAGGGTGGGGGACTCCTATCGAGGCCAGTTTGGCTGCAGCGGGGCCGTGGCTGTGCACGAAGGCTCCCAGGAGGAGGCACGAAGCCTTTTTCCTGGGAGGTGATGTGTTTTGGTATTTCTTAGTTGAAATATGCTGCATCCCAAACCCAGAAGCGCCCTGACTTTACATATCGCTGCTCCCCGCTTTCTTTTTTTTTTCCTCTTTTCGCTGCTTTCCGTGGGCAGCAAACACACGATGCGGGGCTCCCACGTGCCGCGGGTGCAGGAGGCACAAGGCTGGAGGCGCAGCGCTGCCACCGCCGGCTCCCGCGGTTGCGCTTGCTGCAGCCACCGAGCTGGGGCTGCAAAGAGCTGGCAGGAGAGGGAGGGAATAACGTGCTGCCGTGTGCCCGACTTTTCAAAACGCGATAATCCCGTCTCAGGAAAAGAGCAGCCTCGTCTAAAATTCAGCTCGTCGTCCCTTTGTGGTGCTTGAGCCGCGTCTGACCGTCCCTCCCTTTGGAGACGCTGCTGAATTGTTTCCCCCTTCGTGGCGTCCCCGTATCCAGATGGGTGCTGCTAACCCGCGGCTGCTCTGAACGGGAAAGGTTCTGTTCTCAAAAGTCCTGATTTATCATTCCCTGGAGCTCGTGCTTCCCTCCATTTTGCTTTTGTGAAGAGAGCGGAGACGGGGAGAGCGGCTACCTGCTCGCAGCGCTGCAAATGCGCGCGTGTGTGCGCGCATCCGTGCAAAACCCGCAGGAACTGTGCTTTTTTTTTTTTTTTTTCCCCTGATTAATCTTCAGCCCTGATGACATCAAGCGTCTCCCATGAACCGTACATGGGTGCTGCTCCGGGCTCGCTCCCACCGAGGCTTCCCTTGCGCTGCTCTCCTTTGTTCCCTGCCCGCGGTGCCTCCCCCTCGGCAGGGCAGCGGAGCCGCACGTCCCAGCGCCGAGTTCCCGTTTCGCCCCCGGCCTGCGCGGTTCAGGATGTGGAGATGGGAAAGAAAGGTGCTGGGCAGAGCCGCTTCCCGCTGCGGGCAAGCAGGTGGGGGAGACGCGGTGGCCTTTGTCCCCAGCAGGAGGGGACGCCCCGGTCACAGGGGTGGCCCTGGGCGGGCCGGCGGCTGCGGGAGGTTTTTCCAGGGATGGTGCCGGGGAGGGTTTGGTGTGGAAGCACGTGGGAGGCGTTTCCCAGCATCAAACTGGACGGGCTGTGGTTTCCACCGACAAACCGTCGTCCCCTGGGACAGCTCCTGGCCCCTCCGGGCGGCTTGTTGGTGCTCCAGCCTGGGAGAAGGGGAAGACGGGGACCGAACACCGCAGCCCAGCACCGAGACCCGCGTGCAGGATGGTGCTGGGGCTGGCTGCCCCCCCGGGAGCAGCCCGGCTGAACCGAGCACCCCGTGCAGGAAAAAAGGGACCCACGGGAGTGACGTGATGGGCTGGGCACCACGGTGGCCATGGCACGGGGTCTGTCCCGTGCCCAGCTTACGAAGCAGCCGCTCTTTCTGTCCCCTGGTCCCCTGCTCGGCGCTGGCACCGACCTGGCCCCGCGGCAGCCGGGCTGGACCCATCCCACGGCGCGCACAAACCCGGTGGCTCCTTCCCTCCGAGTCGCCATCTTATTTTTTCTTAAACGTTTATGTATAACCATACACTAACCTATAAAAATTAGTTTAGGATGGCTGCCAAGAAAATCTCTGCAGTGCCTTGTGGGTAGTTCCCTGTGAATTACCATAAAAGCGGTAGTGCTGAGGCTGCTGTGGCAGTTGTGAGGATGCCAGTCATAATGCTCTGTATTTAAAATTCAGATGAATGTGTAATGCATTCGTGTCTGGATTGCAGCGGCTCGTAGCGTTTCTGGCATCCGTGCCCTGCGCGCCGCTGCATCCTCTCTCGCTTTTTAATGCCTCCTCGCGCTCCTCCAGTGTTTTGCCTGATCGCGGAGCGCAACAGGTAGCAGAACGTGGGCCGGGCGCTCCGGGAGGGAGAGTGGTTTCTGATAGCTTCCTCCCAGGAGAGAGGAACCTCCTGTTTCCATTGAGCCAGCAGCAATATTTCACCGAAGGGAGCGGCCGCCCCGTAACCCTTCCCCTCCGCATCCTGCGGCGCGCGCCGGAGCCCGAGCGACGTCCTGCTTCCAAGGGCGCTTTGGTTTCGCGGTGTGCCGAGCGCGGCTCTCGGGACCCAGAAGTGCTCGAGGAGACGGCCGCGGGGGTTGTCTCGGTGTGAGAAACGCAGGCTTGGCAATGCAAAGTGTGTCTTTACCCGGTGCTGCTGCTGCTCCTCCGGAGCAGAAAACCAAGGCTCTGAAACAGCCTCGGCCGAGGAGCTGGTGCGGGTACTGGCAGAAGGCACCGCTGCTCTCCCGCTTGGCGTGATGGATCATTTCATTTAAATTTTGCTGAAATATAATATTCATCACGGTGTCAGTGGCCCACCTTCATTATAGCTCACTGATAAACATCTCTAATCGGAGAGTGATCTCTCCGCCCTGCCAGAAGCCGCCTGGGGATAATGAATACGGTTTTTGGAGCCGGGAGAGGGTGTCTGGGGGCTGTGTTCCTGCTCTCCCCTCCCTGTCTGTGTGCCCAGAATTATTCGCCTGGCTGACGAATAAGGCAAGGAGCAAAAGTGTTTTTTCCCAGGGCCGTTTGTGGTCTGTGTGTGTGGCTGTGAGATGGTGGCAGCCGGGACGTAACCCGGTGTCCCCATGGGTACCTGACAGCGTTTTCCACCCAGGAGGTTCTGAAGGGTCTCAAACACGATCGTTTTCTTACCTACTTTATGCTCGGTGGGGTTTTAGGGCACGGCACGAGCAGGGTTTTGCCCCAGCCGGGCTGCCTCCTCCTGCAAGGGTTTGGTGCTGGCTGCAGCCTCCGCCTCCCCCAGGTCCCCCTGGCAGCGGCAGCGCCCGGGCTCCGCGGTGCCAGCAGCACGGCTCCCCCGTGCTGCACCACGGAGGGCTCAGAGCAGCCCTTTCCCCTTCTCCCTGCGGAGCCCAGAGCCAGCGAGGGAGCCTGAAGGAGCCGGACCCAGCGCCGTGCGGTGCTTCGACCCTCCCAAGCCTCTGTGTGCTGCCTGGCGGAGCAGGACAGCGTGGGGAGAGGTCGGGGCCATACTGGGGACTCTCCTCCTCCTGGTGCATCCTTCGAATCGCTGCTCGTCTTGCTCCTCTCGACTGGTTTCATGCCGAGGAAGGGTTGCTGTGTGTCGGAGGGCTCTGCCACCTCCATCCAGCTCGGCTGCTGGCTTCAGCCGCCTGCTGCAAAGCAAAGGTGACGTCTGCGGTGCCCGGGATGGATTTTTTCATCTGTGCAGCAGTGGGAGATGGCAGCCAGCGGTCCTGCACGCCCTGGCACATCCACTGCGCTCCTCCAGGGAAAGCCTTTGGTTGTTGGGCCCCCTGAGCCCCTCTCAGGAAGGAGCCTGGTGGCTCGAGGGGTTGGCTCCTGGTCATCTCTGCCTTCCTGACCCTCAGCACCAGAGCCCTGTGAGTCCTCAGCAGCCCTTGGTACAGGCGTGACCCCTTGGGTGGTGTTTCTGCAAAAAGGGCTTTCCTCTCCCTGCACCTCCGCTTCCTCCTCTGCGTTTGACCCAGAACAAGCTGAATTTTGCTCTGGTTTGGGATTTCCTGTCACCTCTGCTCCTCTCTGGCTTCCGTGTCCTCACACGTGCAACACACTTCTGTCCCACCGCAAAACTTGTCAGCAGGAGGAAAATCGCCCGGAATTTGGAATCGCTGGAGCTCTGGGCTGCGTTTGGACGCTGCCTGCTCGAGGACCCGTGCCCAAAGTCCCTCCGAGGACAGCCGAGCAGCGGCAGAATTATCTGCTGCCTCCTTCCTCCCCAGGCTTGCTGCGAGGGCTGGTGGCGTGATGCTGATAAGATGATTGATTTTCCAGGAGCCCACAGCTCGGTGCCCTCGGAGGCTGCGGATGAAGAAGAAGCCACCGCCGTGCTCCCCGGCAGGACGGAGCAGAGCTGCGCGCACCGGCCGAGCGGCAGCGGGGTCCGAGGATCAGACAGCCTTGCTACCCATGGGACATTGTCCTCCTTCCTCGGGGAGGAAGAGGAGGAAGCTCCGACTGCTGGGCAGCCCCCAAAGAATTGGCTGCCAGCCCCCAAGGGCGAGCCCGGCGATGCTGTTTGGGTTTCAAGAGCTGCCTGCGTGCTGGAGCTCTCAGCACCTTCTCCCAGGCTGCAGGCAGGACTGCGGCTCCGTCCCTTTATCCTTCCTTCGCTTTGCAAAAGCAGCTTGAAGCTCCGTGGGGTGAGCCGCTGTCCCTTCACATCTCCTCCCGATGGGGACGGGGACAGGGTGCAGCCGGAGCCGTGGGTGCCCGTGGCACCTCCCGGAGGCTGCAGCACCCCTCCGGCACCTCGCCGTGTGCTGGCCTCGCCAGGAGTGAGCTGCTGGGAAAAGCGGGGAGGCGGAGGGGGAAAACTGAAGCGTTTCTTAGAAGTAAGAGAGGAAGGAACGTGAAATATTCAACAGCCCTGGCAGTTCGGGCTTCTCTTCCCAGCTGCCCTGCAGAGCACTGTGCGGGACGCGGGGGCTCAGGCGGCTGCCGTGGTGGTTTTGGGATGGGGTGAGGAGCGGCAAGGCAGGAGCTGCACTTTTCAGCCCCCGAGGCGTGTTTGTGGCTGGCTTACCCTTTGTTCTTGGCTTACCCTTGACTTTTTCCAGTGTCTCTGAGCGCGTCGCCTCCTGTCCCCATGTCAGTTTTTCATCCCCCCCTGCCTGGTTTGTGCAGAACAGCCTCGAGGCAGCTTGGTGCTTGTCCTGGAGAGAGAGCCCTGCTCTCCTCTGAGCCCTCCAAGCCTTACTGTGATGAGCACCTCGAGGTGACGCCGTGGCAGGTTTTCCTAGGAAATAGCAGCCGAGTTTGGGACGCCAGGCCCCAGGTTTCACATCAGGCCCCCAGGATGCTCAGCAGCGCTCTTCAATCTTCAGAATGCAAACAAAGCAACGCTCTCAGCTTGGGTTTTTCCTTGGGAGTTGCTTTATTTGGAGAAAAAAAAAAAAAATCCTGAAATTCTGCGTGTTTAGGCAATGGCTGGCCTTCGGCTCTAAGTTGCAGGGTGGCCGCTGTGCTTCTCGGTGCTCCTCCCTCGAGGTAGCGCTGGGAGCGGTGGCATCAGACGGAGCCCTGTCTGTCTGTCCGTCCCTCTGGTCCCTCTGTCTGCTCTCGGGAAGGCTCTGGGGCAGGGGAGGATGAGTATTTGGGGACAGGACTGCGAAATCCCAGGATGGGCTCCTGCGTTGCTGTGCTTCGGGCATTGCAGGGCCTGCAGAGGTACGCGGGGGCAGGGGGATGGGGACGCGAGTCCTTTACAGTGGTGGCCCAGCGGTGATGTGGAGAGTCTGCCTTGTTTGGGTCTCGGTGTGGGAAGGCTGCAGGGACACCCACAGCTCCCCGCTTGCTGCGAGCGGCCCCGGGCCAAAGCAGGAGCGGGGCCTTGGTCGTGGCTGCTGGGAAAACCCAGACTCGGACCAAGAGCTCAGCATCCCTGCGGCATCCTGAGCGCAGGCAGCTGGAGGGCCGGGAGGCGCCGCAGCCGACCTCAGCCGTTGAACCCCCTCGGTTGCAGAGATGCTTTTAAGGCCGGCGTCAGCCTCGCGACGTTCGGGGAGGCTCCGGAGCTGAGATAAGGCTGGGGCTGACGCACGGAGGCCGGCGGCAGCACGTCTTCTCCCCGGCCTCCTGCAATTCAGCGCCCGACGCTGTCGGAGCTGTGTCTGCAGGGAGCCTGTGGGGGGCTCGGGGCTCGGGCCAGCAGCCTCCCTGCCCGGTACGGGGCCGGCCGGACACCAAACTCTTTTGCTTTCATAGCTGGCATAGCTGGCCCTTGTGCTGCGGGGTGTCCTGTTCCACCTCGCCTCCGGCATCGGCCGGGTTGTAACTTTATGTTCCTGGCCGCAAATTCCCCCGGGCAGGGAGATCTCGGGTTCCGTCCCGAGGGCTGGAGGGGTGCCCGGGAGCTGCGGGGCTCGCTGCCACCCCTCGGTGCGGCCGGTGCCCGCCTCGGCGGGGAATGCGGCCCTGGCACTGCCCGGGGTCCCTGCAGCACACTCCGGCTGTGCTGCCGCAGCTTTTGGGTTCCTCCGCTTTGTAGGACGCTCGCAGTGCTCCCTGCAGGAGGAACCCTTCAAACATCCCCGGTCTGAGCCCAGCCGAGGTCGTGGCAAAGGGAACGGGCTCTGCGGTGCCTCTGGTCCCACTCGGGTCCTGCCCTGGGTGGCGGGTGTCCCCAGCACCTCTGGACTTGATCCCTTTGCCTTGGTCCCTTGGTGCTCTTAGTGTTTGTGGAGGAAGCGTGGAGCGGTGTCCCTGGGGGCCGTGGGGCGTTGGGAACCGGTGTCCATCCCTGTAGGGCCAGCAGGAGCCACTTGGGGCTTTGCTGGCAGGCCCTGGGCAAGCTTTGTCCCACAGCCAAACCCTTTGGGATGCAGATTTCCCCTTCTCTGGGGAGGGATTTACAGCAGATTTCCCACCCTGGTGTGGGGCAGCCGGTGGCACAGCTTTCTTGGCTGTTGGGATGGGTTTGCCCTCATGCCCATTGACTGGTTATTCTTTTGGGATGCCAGGCTTTGGCCAAGCATTACAGATGTTTGTTTGTTTGCCCTGGGTGGGTGCAGGAGCAAAGCATTGCCACCTGCTCCCCACAGGGCTTACAGAGGGCTGGGGGGGCTCAGGGGGACACGCTGGTCCCAGCTGGGGTGGCGGAAGGGGGTTTGGGGCCAAGGAGAGCCAAAGGGACTCGTTTGCAGCCACGCGTGGATGCCTGTGCTGTAATGCTGGTGTTTAACATCCCTCCGTGCTCTGCTGAGACCTCGGGGACTGGGAGCACTGGGCTTGCAGCTGGGGGAGGCGCAGGCCGATGGCCCCCGTGTCCCCTGCGGTCCCCTCTGCGCCGAGCAGGGGCGGCTCTCGGAGAGCCCCTCCTGACCTTTCCAGCTCCCCGCCGCCGAGTGACACGGTGACATTTCACGTCCCGAACGTCTGAGCGATTCCACGAAGAACGCCGGCATCAACGCCGCGCCTTGGCTTTTGTGGCCAGCAAATCGGGTCTGTTAACCCCGAGCCTCAGCTTCGGGCTCGCGGGGCCCCTCGGCGCCTGCTGGGACGGGGTGGGAAGGGACAGGGACAGCCGTGGGGATGGGGGCAGGAGTGCGTGTAGGGCAGGTAGGAGACGCGTCCCCAGCTCCTTCCTCTCCTCCCCGGGGAGCGGGGGGAAGCGTGTGTGCAGGGGGAGGTGATTTCCTCCGCTGGCGTGCTGCTGGAGGGCTCTGTTTGGGCTTAACGCTGCTTAACCCCGGGCATTGGCACGAAGGGTCTCCGGGGAATTGCCACGTTGCTTCCCCGCATCCCTTTTCTTTTCCTAAATGAAGAAAAAAAAGGTAGGAAGCAAGCAAAAAGGCTCTCTGTGAAGCAGGCAGCTGAGCGTGCGTGGGGAGAGCCCGTCCCTGGCTTCCTGAGGTCTCCGTAAGGGCCGTGCAGGTCGAGCTCAGGGAGCTCCCCTGGCCGCGCTCTCTGGTGCTGCTCCTATGGGAAACGTTTGCTGCGATGGCAACAAATGGAGGAGGTGGTGTTTAAAAAATAAATGAATAGAAGTCATCTGTAGGGCCTACAGGATGGGGACACCAAAGCTTCCTTGTGTGCTTTCTGCGGGGCTCGTCTGACTTGAGAAACGCCTTCCCGCGAGCCCCCAGGATGGCTTTTGGCAGCAGAGCTGTGCAGGAGATGTCCCTTAGGTCCTAGGCCTGATGTCCTCACCCAGGCCTGTGGGAGATCACCACCATCGTCCTCACGTGGGCACCCAGCTGAAAGCCCCGGCAGCGTTTCTCCGAGGGCTGATGAACCCTGGCTTCTGGCCGCGGGACTCCTCGTGCACCCGCCGCTGCTCTGGGCTTTGCCTGAGCTCCCGGAGCAGCGACCCTGTGGGAGGGCAAAACGTGAAGATCCCAAATCTTCCTCGCTGCCGATCTCAGAGGGCTCCTGCAGGGCTTGGGGATGTGGCAAGCCTCTGGCTCTGGTCTTCAAAGGGCTCCCATGGCCGTGCTTCTTCAGGAGGCCTCTGTTGGAGGAATGCCTTCCAAGCCCACTCGGTTCCCGATGTGCACGGTGAGTTTTATTCTGTCCTAACATCGCCCAGAAGATCCTCACCACCACGAACATCAGGGACATGCTGCAAAGTCCGAGGCCAGGGCTGGATTTGGGGCCAGTGCCCCATCCCTCAGGCTTGAAGCGGGGCAAAGCTCAGGCACGGGGGCAGCAAGGCAGCGGGATCACCAGGAACAAAGCCGCCAGGAGAAATTCAGCGTGAAAGGGGGGGAAAAAAAAAAACACTTCTTTCAGGTTTTCTGGGTCTGAAACGTGAGCAAGATCCTCGGAGATGGCTCTTCACCAGCGTGGAGAAAAGGGCTGAAACCTGCCTGATCCGCCCAGGCCCCGGGCATGCGGCACGTACTCCTGGCTCCATCGCCTTGATTTAAGGATCTGATGCATCCCGCCGCTCCAAAATAAATAGCTAGTTATCTTGGGCCGGGGAGGCAAACAAATCAACAGGCCAGTGATTTCTTCAATCATCCTGCATGCTGCACAGGGGAAAAATTAATAAAGTACCTGCCATCCTCCGAAGCTGTTTGTTAAAGCCGCCGATAATGATGGGCAGGATGGAGGTGCTGCTTATGACGGCTTTGCTCCTGCGCTCCCGCTCCCTCTCCGAGGCATCGCCCTTCCCGACAGTCCCCTGGTGGGGAAGGTTTGGGTCTGAGGTCTGGGCCTGAGCCTCTCCAGCGCTGGGAAGGGCTGCACGTGGCTCTCCAACCTCTCTGGGGTCCCCTTTGTGCTCCAAGAGTCGCATCCTTTTAGGTGGTTTGGGATCCACACACACAGTGAGTCTGGAGTCGCTGTCCTGTGGTTAGTGCTCGCTTTTTGGTGCGTTTGGGACTTTTGAGGCTTTCCGGGGCCTCGCAGGAATGTTCCTGGCACGGGCACGTTGAAGCTGCCCCATGTGGTGGTGCTGCTGGAGGAAGGATGCTGGGAAGCACGATCCGTCCCTGCAGACCGCCTCAGCGCTGGTTTTCCAGCACGCTCTTGAATTTTCTCATCTGTAAAATGGGCACGTCCTGAGCTACCCCTCGTGAGGAGCTTGGGATTAAACTCGTTTTGAGCCCATGAGGTTTTTCCAGGACTCCAGCCAGCCTGCTGAGACCAAAGCTCGGCAGCTCTGACCTCACTGAGAAGCAGCACAGCCCTACCTGGAGCCTCGGGGCTGTCGGCTGCTCTGTGCTTGCCCTCCAAAGGCTAACCCAGAAACGTTTGGAGTAAAACGCCACGACACAGGAGCACGCCACATCTCTTGATTGCGGTATTCATGGTGCTGCAAGGCTCGGGGAGCATCCTCAGCTCTGGGTCTCGTTGCTGCAGAGCACCTGGTGCTGTGTGTCCCCTCCCCAGCCCCTGCATTGGGAGGCCTCCAAAATATTCCTGCTCCACAGCAGGGACCTCCCACAGCTTGCTTGAGTTTTGGGGGTCGTCACGGATGGGTCTCCCCCCAAGCTTACCTCTTGGCCAACGTATTCCAGGAATATTTCATCCTGAAGGTGTGAACGGTGCAGGATCTGGTGCAGAGAGAGGCGGAGGGTTTGGGTGATGCCCCGTCCTTAACCCCATCTGCAGGGGCCTGTTTGGCACCAGGGAGGCTGAGGGTGGTGTTTGCCGCTCTGTTTTGGTTTTTTTTTTGGTGATGAATGTTCTCCTCCCCACCAAAATACCCCGCTCCGGGCTGCTTTCATGTTCAAAGCAGGGCTCCTCCTGCTGATGCACCTCCGCTGCGTGCCCGGCTTGTGGGTGGCTGCGAAGAGCAGATCTGCATTTAGCTCGCTCTGGCAAGGCTTTGGGAGAACCAGGGGGAAAGTCCCTTTCAAGTTTACCGTTTCCAGAAGAGACACGAGCTCCACAACCGCTGCTAAGTGGGAACAAGGCTGTCAGGGGGTGCGAGCTGCCTTGGAGCCGAAGGAGGGGCGAGCGGTGGCAGAAGCTCCCAGCCACTTAGCGGAGGATTCACAGGTCCCGTTGCGGTGCCGATAAACACAGAAACCAGGAATTGATCTGAATTAAATAGTGGGAGCTGTATTTGTAAGCCACTGGTGTTAAACTCTTGAGATCCCTCTGATGGGAAGGGCGGCCAAAGGGGGCACTGCGGCGAGGCAGGGGCAGCCCCTTCCCGGCTGGGATTTTTGGGGTCCAGGTTCCCTTCATCCATGTCTCCACGCATCACACACCCCCTTCGCAAGCAGAGCAATATATGGTGTTTTTAGTGAGGGGGAAAAAAAAAAAAGAAAACAGAAAACCGGTCTCTGGTGATGGCAGATGAGCTAAAATCTCCCTGCTCTTGGAGGAACGGAGAGATCTGCTTCCTGCCGGATGCAGCTCGGGCTCAATCCCGAGTCCTGTCCTCAGGCTCCAGATGTCTGTTTTCATCTCCAGGGTGCCAGGTTTGTGGCTGGCCGGTCCCAAGACACCCTCTGTCACCTTCGGGGGCTGGAAGGAGCTGACCTCCCTGCTGGGGGGTTGTTGGGGTTCCCAGCTGCTCCCCCCAGCACGCAGGGACCTCGCCACGGGCACGCTCGATGGCACCGTGTGGCAGCCACCACGAGTGGGTCGAGGCCTTCTCTGGCACCAAAAGGACAAATTAAATAAACATGCTCGATTGCTTAAACATTTGTTTTTTAAATTAGCAGCAGCTTTTTTATATTAAAGCATGCTGGGGAACGCTTTAGCAAGTTGTATTTTTTTCTTCCCGGTGCTACTTTTCCAGAGCGAATCCTGATTTAAAAACCAACTGCAAAGCGCACGCCAAGGTTTAGGTTTGATCCTGTAGATGTCGAGGGGGAAAAACTTGCGCTGCTCGGAGCCGTGGGGCCCTGTTTGGATGCGTGATGGGGCCTTGAAGGTGGTGGCGTTTGCAGACCGTGCCTGTGAAGCGCTCGTAGCGCGTCTGCGGATGTGCGGCGTGGTCGGCAGATGGCAAAAACATCGAAGTCTCCTGCAAGGAGGCGTTTGGAGATGCGGGCTAAGGGAATAACGCAGGGCTCGGCATGCTCACAGGGACGCGGAGCCTCAGCCAGGAGGTTTTGGGGACCGTCCCCACCGCGGGCGGCATGCTGGCTGCGCCCACGCCGAGCTCTTCCCACTCCATGTCTCTGCTTCTGTTTCGCCTCTTCGGTCTCTGTCCTTCGTGGATGGCAACAGACAGCCTGGCGTGAGCATTACAGCTTGGTCGGCATTATAGGATAAGGAGGTTTTAGATGCTGCTCTAATAGTAACCAAGATTGCTAAATAGCATCTCTGGGAAGGCGAAGTGCAGCCAGATAGACGCTAATGCTTCAGATTGACCTTGCTCGGAGCGTGTGGGGGTTTTGCTGTTTCCGTCGGCTTGCGATCGGTTGCCTAAAATAACATCCATCCAAAAAGCAACGCCTTTGGATCGAGGATCCCTCTGCACGTACCTGTGCGAGTCCCGTCCCTGCTGGGCACGGAGGCATCGCGTAATAAACCAGCATCGTCCGATTCTAGAAAGAAGCAAAGAAAGACCCCAAGCCCCGGGAGCGCTCCGTGTTGTGCCGCCAGCTTGCAGCAAAGCTCCCGGCAGCCAGCCCAGGGCCCAGCCTGGCTCGAGGGAGCCACGGGGGTCTTCAGGACAGCCCCCTCTCCTCCCTTTCCCTTTGTAGGCACTTTAGAGCAGTCCACGAACCCCAGCCCACACCCTTAAGCTTCAGAAAGCCAGGTTTTGAAGACGTTGCACTTGCAGAAGGGTGCTGACCCCGTGGCTGGAGCGTCCCGCGCAGCTTCGGCACGGCCACGAGCACCCGTGCACAACCCAGGGCTGCGGGGAGACCCCGGCTCTGCGCCTTTCCTAAAGGCGACCGGCAGCAGTTCTGTTGTTGTTTTGTTTTTTTTTTACATATTAAAGGTTTAATAAATGGAATTAAATACTGTGGAACTTAAGGTAATTAAATGTGGAAGCAGAAAGAAAAAAAAAAACAACGTAAAGCATCCTCTCCAGGAAGCTAATAGGCTCCATGCCTCCTTATCTTAATGATTTTCATAATTTAGCTGAATGCAGAGATAATGGATCTGATGAACCTTTATGGAGCTAACTTTAGATTTAATGGGCTTCTTGCTGGGGAGCGGGGTGGGGGCAGGTGCAATCAATGCGCTTAAGGAGGGAGATAAGAGCACGAGAAGCTGCAATAGAAACGGCCAAACGGGGTTTCCAAAGACTTGAGAGTTGCGCTGAGTGCTCCCTGCTTCCCACCTGGAAATAACCTCGGAAATCATTTGCAGCGGCCACGTGATTTCCTCCAGCTCGGCCACGCCGCCGCTGCCAGCGGGTTTTGCCTTTGTGCACCACCTCTGACCCACCCCGCGACGAGGGAGCCGCAAAGCTGGGATCATCTGCGTTAATCTGGTCTCATTGAGGCGGGATCAGGGGAAACCACCTCGCAGATTCACTGCATTACGGAGCAGATTGAGAGACTTAGAGAGCAAATTTAATAAATATCATTTCGATATTACTCGGTGTAAGGGGGGAAAAAAAAAAACCCCGCCCAGCAGCTGATGGTGGAGCACCCCGTGAAGGATGGTTAATGGGAACGTGTCGTGTCTGGGGAGCTGGGATGTGGGAAACGTTCAGTATTGATATGGGGGGGGACAGGAGGAAAGGACCTTGCTGGGGGTGGTCAGAGTGGGATCACAGCAGCGTGTGCAGGGCTGGGAGTGCTTGGGGAAAGGGGAAAGGAGGATGTTTGCTAAGGGATGGAGGTAACGCCATAGGACGGGCACCTTTGGTTCCTGTCTGGCACAGCCATGAGTCTCCTGCTGCCCTCTTTGCATGACTGGGTGCCCAGGGAGCTCCAGCGGGTGCCGGAGCCGGGCTGGGTGATGCCGAGGCTGTTCCTGCACCCAGGGAAGCTTTGCTGTGTTGGCACAGCGGTGGCTGCAGAGCTGTGTCCTCCCTCGTGCAGCCAGGCCCTGTGCAGGCACTTTTGCAGCTATTGGCAATCTGCACCTAGGGTACAATCTGGGTACAAGGGTTCGGGGTCCCAAACCTTTGTGTCTCGAGGCTCCCTGTAGTTGCCGATGGACTCCTTGAGCTGTGCTCTGACATGGCCGCAGCCTCTCGGGAGCTTTCCAGTGGGAAAGCAGAGCTGCCAAGGGCACGAACAGGAGGACGCGACGCCGGCAGGGGCAGCCCTGGTGGGTGCAGGCACGCGGGGTGCCCAAACGCGACCCAGGGAGCCGGGCTGGAAGCGGGCGCTGTGCCCCCGCTGGGACAAGGGCACGCGTGGAGCCGGCAGCCCCACGCTCTAATCCCCGCTCTGTGCCAGACCCCGCTCGCAGATGGTGTCCTCCACGGAGCAGAAAGCTCCGATTACAGGAGAAGGGGAAGCGATGGCGATGGGAAACCCCAACTCCCTCTGCTCCAATGGTGATGAGCGGGATTTTGGCTGTGATGGGGCGTGGGGACGGGCGCTGCTGCCCGCTGCGTCCTGTGGGCATCGTGCCCGGCCCGTGCACCTTCCCGAAAGCCTCGGGCGAGGGCAGCGAGCCCGGCCCGCGCCTGCGCTGAGGACCGGCGGCGGAAGGTGCAGCGCTCGCAGGCAGCCAGAGGGGCTGCTTCAGCTTTGTCCGCGGCAGGACCCCCTGCCTGCTGGAAAAACACTTGGGCTAGGAGAAATGTGTGACCTCTTGCTAACCCCCTTCCCCTTCTCCTCTCGCTCTGCGAGACGTTAAAAAGAAGGGGAGAAAAAAGAAAAAAAAAAGGAAAAAAAGAAAAAACCTTCACTGAGGCCAATCCAAAGAGGGCGAGAGCTGGAGACCGTATCATTAAAATGCTAAAAATGAGTGTGCTGAAAACAGACACAATTGGGTATTTAAAGCTCTGAATGAAAAGAGTGTGTGTTAGCCGGCTTGCGGAGAGCTGGTCTCCCAGAGCCCCTGGAAAATATGTGGTCAAGCCTGCACCATTAACTTTTTGTTTCTGGTTTGTAAAGTAGCTGTGAAATCCGCAGGGGGGGTGCACAGCCTCTGTCCCTGCCAGGCTGGGGGGGGATGCCCGCGCTCAGCTTCGCCGGTCGCTCGATGCTTGTGTGCACCCTGAGTGCCAAAACCTGGCACTTGATGTGCGCACAACCTGATCCCAAACCGTGGCACTCATCAGCCCGGGCACTCGTGGCCCTGCGTCCCCAAATCACCGGGGCCACCTCTGTCACTCGTGCATACCCCGGGGTGATGCGTGCTGAAGCTGGAGGTGCAGCCTGGAGAGGTTCGGGTGCGTTGGAGCCGCAGCTGCCTGAGCCCTGCCCCAAACCCGCACAAATTTGCTCCTGGGTGAATAATCATTGCCAGGGCACCGCGGGGCTCTTGCATCATTTGTTTGCAGCTCCAAAGCTGGGCAGCTTGGGCTGCTGGAGGCGAAGCAGCTCAGGTGCCCGAGGTTTGCCAAGAGGTGCTGGGCTTTGCAGAGGGTTTCGTTGCCTCCTTCCCTTCCTGGGTGCAGACACCTGGACCTCTGCAGCCACCCTCGAGCGAGGGCTCGCTGCATCCCAGCTCGTCCCATCCCAGGGCGGGGGCTGTTGCTGGTGCTGAGCTGCAGGTTGGTGCCGCGCGGGAGGGCGAAGGCACGTGGGGTTGTTCCAGGCATGTGCACGTACACAGGTTTCCCTCGTCTGCATATGCAGAGGGATCTGTGTGGGTGCGAAATGCCCCTAAAATGTCTTCTAGGGCAAGTACTAACTGCCAGGCTGGGCTTGGCTCCAGCACGCAGGAACAGATGAATCAGATACTTAATGGTAAAATCAAACCTCGCAAAGCGTTAAAAACAACCCAGCTCCACCGGGCTCCTCTCTGCCGTCCAAGGGAGCCCCAGCGAGAGGGAACGAGAAGGGATTTTCAACCAAACCGGGATTTTTCGCCGTCCCCCCCCCCCGCCCCGCCATATCGCTTGGCTGCCAGCCTCTCCGAACGGGAAGTTTTACCCCGCCTCCCGCGGTCTCGGATGTCAGGTTGGCAAGAAAAATCCCATCTGTTTTCAATCTGGATCCTCACTTCCATCCACCGAGCGTTCCTCCTCCCCGCGCTCCCCCGCTCCCAGCCCCCAGTGCTGGCGTGCACGCCAGGCAGGCCTCGGTGACGCTTTTTTTTTTTTTTTTTTTTTTTTTTTTTTTTTTTCTTCTTCTAAAAATGTATGTGGCCTCCTCTGCCCCCCCCTTCTCCCAGGCACACGCTCCAGTGCAGCCCTCTCCGCGCTGGGGCCTGCCAAGAGCCTCTCTCTGTGCTCAGCCCTGAGAATTCCCAAATGACCGAGGGTTTTTCAACTCCAAGCATTCAAAAAACTGCAAAGTATCTGTGTAAAAAAAAAAAAAAAAAAAAAAAGGGAGTGGAGGAAAAAAAAAAAATTTTGTGGGTGAGGTGGGGAGGGAAGGAATTTTGTTGTTGTGATTTTGTGTTTGGGGGTTTTGTTTGGTTCCAGCTTCTTGGTATGATTTGGAAAAGAGCGAGTACAGAGTGTTTTGTTCCTGCCCAGAGATAACAGAGCTGCTCTGAAATCCTATATGGAGTCAACGCAAAGACGTATACGTAGCAATCATGATACCCTAATCTTTTTCTGAAGAAACCCTTTTGTTGCACACCAATCCTCGCCTTTCTCTTTGCTGTCCTCTCTTGCTGTATAATGTCTTATTTAAACTATGAAGTCCTCAGGCTAGGAATTACCTTCCCTCTTCACAGATGGCTGCAAGAGCTTTGCACGTCTGCTGAGCTCTATGAAAAATAAATGAAGGAGGTTGTGGCTTTTGTTGTTGGGTTTTCTTTTCTTTTCTTTTTTTTTTTTTTTTTAAGTGTTGGGAGGTGAGAGTTTATCTGATCGTAGCATAGACCCAAGGTAGCAAGGACTGATGGGTGCTGTTTGCTTTCGTGTTGCCAAAAATCTCAAGGTGAGGAGTTATCCCTGCTGCAACCCCTTCCCTTTCGGCTCTCAGGGAAGGGCTGGCAATGGGGCTGCTCGAGGCAGGGTTTTGTGCTTAGGCTGGGTCCTCGAGGGCTCGGGGGCTTCAGCTCAGCAGGGATCTGGCCCTGGGAAGAGCTCGGGTGCCGCGAGCCCCTCGGAGGGGCTGGGGATGCGAGCACCAGCCTCAGTTTCCCCACTGCATGGGCTCTGCCTGCCAGCAGCTGCCCCGTGGGGACGAGTTAACGGTGGTGGCGTGTCCAGGGCGTGCTCGGGGAGCTGGGGCGCCCCTGATGCGTGGGAGATGGTGTGTGTTGGGGTGGACTCTTCCTTTTCGGGAGGACGGTGCTAGCCGTGGGGAAGGGGCTGCGTGTGTGTGTCACTGTGTGGGGACCCTACAAGGCCAGGCTGCGGGATGAGGGGGCCCCAAGGGCAGGCTCAGGGGGGCCCCTACACAACCAGCTTCAAGTCCCAGGCTGGGGGGGATGCCAGAGCCGCTGTGTGAGGGCAGGGACCCAGCAGCACCGGTCCCGGGGGGGTAGGGGGGGGACCCAAAGCCTTGAGCCGGGCCAAGACGAGCCCTCCCCGGGGCCGGGCACCCTGAGGCGGGCGGGGAAGGGGGGACCCAGGCGAGCCCCGGCGGCCGCCGCTCTCCCCTTCCCGGGGCCTCCCGCCTCGCTCGCCCCCTCCGTGCGGTGCCCCCAGCGCCTTCCCCGCCCCGCTCCTCTCCCCCCGACCGGCTTGGGCTCGGCGGGGCCCCGCGGCCCGGCCCCTCCCCGGCTCCTCCTCCTTCTCCTCCTCCTCCTCCTCCTCCTCCTCCTCCTCCCTCCGCCCGGGCCGCGGCGGGCTCCGGGCTCCTCGGCGGGGTCGCGGCGCCCATGGCCCCGGTGGTGCCGAGGGGACGGCGGGGCCCTGCCGGTAAGTGCCGAGCCCGGCCCCGGCCCCTCTTATCCCCGGTGCCCTCCTCCCCAAGCCCTTCTCGGAGAGCCCCGGGACCCCTCCAGCACCGAAGCGAGACTCAGGAGAGGCGGTTTGATTTCCAAAAATCTTTTTTTTTTTTTTTCTTTCTAAATTAAAAAAAAAAAAATGTTCTTAAAAAGGGCAAACCCACCCAGCCAGCCCCGGTAGCGAGGTTCTCCGGGGAGCATCCCCGCGGCGGCCCCAAGGGCTGGGGCCTGGAGCTGAGGGGAGAGCGGGGTGTGGGGACGTGAGGGGCTGGAGGGCGACGGGCTTGGGGTTACGGTGAAAGACCCAAAGACGAGACCCGCTTCTGCACGGCTGCCCTTGGCCTCGCCGTGGCCTTGAGCAGCCGAGCGATGGGCAGAGGGGAGCGCAGGCCCAGGCAGGGGCCGCGGGGTTTGTCCCCTCGGTTCCCCATCCAGCGCCTCCCGGAGCGGTTCCCCACCAAGCAGGAGGCAAAAGCGAAGCCGTGTCTGGCTTCCCCCTCACGCGCCTGCCTTACAACTCTCCAACTGGCCCAAATAACCCCTTTCTCTTACCCCCTTTGTGTTTTTTTCCTGCACTGGGAACGCCTGTTATTTTCTAATGACTAAAAGGCAGCCCGGGTCCACAGCAGTTGCGTGCGCGATGCTCCCCCAGCTCGGGTCAGGCCACAGGTTTTGCTTGAGTAATACCCCAAATTTACTCGCTGTAAACATTGCACAACCGCGCTTGGTCCCGGGGATTAAAGTATAACGCACTTTCTCTGCTTTGTACGGCTCGCTGCCCATCAGAGCAGCGTTCTGCTGTGGAAAAGGGCTCTGCTCTACGGCTCGAGGTGCGGGCTAGTCCGGGGTGTGTAACCTTAGAAATGTGAGGGGGGGGGAAATGCTCCATTTTGTTACAGGAGCTGTGCGGCTGCAACTTTCCTGAGCAATGGCCGTATTTTATCCCTTTATGCTTCCTTTCCGTAGCAGAGGCAAAATCCTTTTATGTCGCAGGTAACTTTTACGTCAAGGCTCTAACTTTGAATTCGCAGCAGCTGGTTTGACTCGAGGCGGTGAAAGGAACGCTCGAAATTAAATTTAAATTTATATTGTTCGTTGGCGGAAAGATCTCCTGCAGTTAGGGCAAAAAATGTAAAGATGAGGCTGATCATTGCTATATATGAAAAGCAGTTTCAAACATTAATATTATGGTTCCTCTCTTAAAAAAAAAGGAAAGAAAGAAAAGAAAAGAATTCTCTGGCCTGTGCTTTGTATAGCTACATCTCCGTGTTCTTTCATTACCCTTTTCCTGAAAGCATCACTTAGAGGAGGAGAAATCAGAAGCTGAGGCACACTGGGCTCGCCGCACACAGAGGAACATCTGCTGAAAAGAGACTTTCTGAGAATAGCAAACCACCTGCACTGAGGAATTTTTCTTCTCTCGTAACCAGTTCAGCATTCGCCAGGCGTTTGTCCGTGATCCACCTCCGGCCTGCTTGTTGGCTGCAGAGGTGCTCGGCAGCCCCGGTGCTTTGCGAGGCTAACGTTTATTTACAGGCTCGCGCCGTTGGGTTTGGTTGTTGGGGTTTTTTCTCCCACCAGAAAGGAGGAAGTGAAAAATCGGTATTTGCGCTAATCCGGCTATGTTAACAGTTTCTTCACAACTTGCGTTTTCTCCAACGTAACGAGCGTCTGGAGACGATTTGTGCCTTTCCAGCCGCCCTCTCGCTCGTTGGGGAGGAATGTGTTGGACGTGGGAGCAAGGCTCGCTCCCGACGGCAGCACCGGCTCACTGCGCTGGTTCTGCACCAGGGAGGGGTCTGTGCAGAGGACCTCCCTTCCCTTCCCCTCTCTTGCTTTCCATCCCTGGTGTAAAAACCGTAACGGTCGCAATCCCCTCGTGTTACTGCTCCAAGAACCTGCCAGGGAGGAGGGAAGGTGTCTTTATCGACCTGGGAGAGTGCCAGCGATCCCCCTTGCACAGAGAGGTGCAGCACCTCAAGGAGAAGGGTGGGTGCGTGTCCCAAATCTTCCTGCCACTCGGAGGGGGAGCGCCGGGGCTGCAGCCCCGTGGTCCGGCTGCTCTGCGTCTTCCCCCTCTTGCCGAAACACAGAGCGGTGATTTCTGAAGGTGTTGAAACCAAAGACCCAGTTACGGTGGAGACGCGCATCGCTCCTCGGGAGGTGGGGAGACCAAAATAAACACCGAGGGCTCGGCGTGAAGACAGCGAGTTGAGCGTTAGGTGCTGAGTTCCTGCAAAGGTGACAGCTGCAGCAGGTATCTGAGGAAATCCCTCGTTACCCTGCAGAGCTGGAAAAGCAGGATACGGCGTTTTATTGTGCTTCTTAGCCTTGATCACAGAGCTTTCAACCACCTTCTTTACCCTCGCTGTTGAATCTGGCCTGTAGGTACAGATTCTTCTACAGAGCAGCTATTTTCACGAGATTTAATCTCTAAGGAGCGTGCCAGAAAAACAGCCTTGGGGAAATGGCAATCTGGGAGCTTCCTTGTCTGTGAAATGGGAATAGCGATGCGTAACTCCTTTCCGTGGAGTATTTCAGGGCCTACCAGCGAAAAGTGCTCAAGTGGCGCAGGTTTGAAGCTCCCGGCCAACAAGAGACGAGGCAGGAGAAGCGGCAGCCCAGGCTCCTCATGGCAGGTCGGCGGCGGGGCCGGGAGCAGAGCCGGTACCCCTGATTCTGCTCGAGCGTCCCCATCTGCTGCGTGTGGCTGCGGGCGGGGGAAAAAAAGGGAAGAAAAATCGGCAGCGCTGGGTTCGCCCGGCTGTGCGTCAAGGAGGAAAGCGAGGCTGCGCGAGTCCGTCCTCGGTGCCTTTCGGGAGGCTGCCCCCGTGGTACCGGGTGGAGAAGCGACAAGGTGTCTGCCACCAGCCCACAAAGAGCTGGATGGAAGCCACTCGCTCATTTCGTGCTGGCTTCCGTGCAAGCCTGGTGTAGCAGCCGCTTTGTAGTGCTGCTCACCTGAATTTTAACCAGTCACCTGGAGATGAAGGGTGCTCCATCCCATCACCGCTCCCTGCAAGCCGTCCTCTGCCCTGTTGGAAGAGGTTTTGACCCCCGGGGGTGCTTCATTCCCATGCGAGGCTTTGCTGTCGGGCCCGGCAGAGATAGCAGCGCGTCCTGAGGCACTGGGGGAGCGTCGTCTTGTTATGCTTGACTTTATTTCATGCTGCGTTCGCGGCTGTGAGGAACGAGCTGGTAAAATTAGGGACTGTGGAAGGTGTGAGACGCGGTGTTTGTTCAGATGCTGACAGAGGGAAAGCATCTGTGCAGAGCTGGCTTTGAAGGAGCAGCCGCCCTTCCAGAACTCTGCGGTAGGAGTAAGAACTGCTGTGCTTCGTGCAGGGAGGCACCTGGGGGGAATTACAGCCGCCAACGGGCAGGGGCTGACGCGGGCACGGAGATCTCTGGGCTGCACCGTGCAACGCCTTTATGTTCCCCACGTTATCCTAGATCATTTCCGAAGCGGCTGCCACCTGAATTTTGCGCTTGGCCGAGCTGGGGGCTGCGAAGGAGCCGCCCTGCCTCTCTATATCCAGTAAAGCTTTTCAGGGGGTTGTATGGGTGTGTTTCAAAAAAAGCTCCGCCGTAAAGGCTGTGCAGAGATCGTCTTGTTGGCGCGGGGACGCCATGCTTTGAGCTCGCCGCTCGCAGGACGACGTGCCTGCTGCTTTTGCCTCGATCCCTTCACGCTGAGGAGGATCCAGCCCGGTGCCGCTCAGGGAACTGAGGCCGGCCCCCTGTTTATGGTAATTCTTCAATAGTTCATTTGGGCGTAATGCCTCTTTTTACAGCTGATTCTCTCTTACAAACAGATTTTCTGATAATGGCACCTGTGCCATTCAGGCGGGATCATTATTATAATAGCAGCCAGCATTGTTACGGAATCGGCGTGCGGAATTGATGTCGGATCGTTGTAATGACAGCAGCAATGCCATAAACAAAACGGTGCTGCAACCGCAGCACCAAGCCCGGGCGTGACACAGAAAATGACAGGTAACATCTCCCCCAAAGCCTCGGCACCGCCGGGCTGCGGGGTGTGAAGCCCTGTGGAGGTGGTGGCAAATCCCTAGATGGAGAAACGGGGTTTTGCTCCCGTCCCATGGGGTTTCGCTCTCGTCCTGTGGGGTTTTGCTCCTCGGGCTGGCTCTGATCGTGGCTTTTTTTCGGGACGGGTTTCAGGCAGGGCTTCTGCAGGCGCAGCCCGTCCCTGCTGCGTGGTCCCGGCGGCACATTGCCTCGCACGGCTCCTCGTAGGAAATGTGGGAAAGCTCAAAATCGTGTCTGGGAGGCTCGAAGTGCCCAGCGGGACCTGCCGGAGGAGGCTGATGCGAGTAGCGTGCTCTAGCACCGTAAGCAAAGTACCAAACTCCCACAAACAGAAGAAAAAGGGAAAAAAGGGGAAGAAAATCAGCGGCTTGGAGAAGTTACCGGGGATTTGTAGCGTGGAAGGAGTAATACCAAACTCCCACAAACAGGAGAAAAAGGGGAAGGAAGAAGGGGTAAGAACATCAGCACGTTGGAGAAGTCGCTGAGGATTCCGAGTGGGGATTACCCCCTCCTCCGCTTTCCTTCCTGCAAATCCCTGGAGCCGGGTGTGTTGTTTTAAAGGCCGGGCCTGCGGTCAGGTTTAACAAACGCAGATAATCCAGGCGGCTAATCTGGAGCCCGCTTTGGCTAGCTAAATCCTGCAGGCAGGCGGCGAGGAGGATGCCGGGACGTGGTTTGTAACGGGCGCGCTTAAACCAAGTCGCCGCTAATGCTGCTTCGGCCGCCGCGCGGACAGAGTGCAGATGTCTTGCTTGGGGGGTTCTGATTTATTTATTTTTAAATAAAATCCCTTTTATTTTTCAGCAGCGCCCCCCGGATTAAATGCTCTGAGCAGGGGAGGGGGGGGATCGTAGCCCCTCGGTGGGCTCGGATGCGGTTTGGGTGCCCCCTGTGCAGCACAGCGGTGCCCGGAGCTGCGGCAGAAGAAGGAAGGGTGCTCGGGGAGTTTGGCGGGACCCCGCCGTGGGACGGTTGCTTTCTGATGGTTGGCCTTTGTCAGCGGACATCTGGTGCCAGGATTGCTGCTGTCGGGGCTGGGGGTGGGCTGCAAGGCCAGGGAATTTGATGGATTAGTGCTCTCGGAGGGCTGGGGGAAGGGACGGGTAGGGTTTCAGCGCTTGCTGCAGGTAGGGAGAGAATTTGGGGATTAGGGGCGTTTTTTTCTGGAAGCTGCAAAGAGGGGAGGATTCGCAGAGGGGGAGGGGCTGGGAAGAAAACAGCCTTTCCAGTTTCCCCGAAGAAATGTCACTCGTGTGCTCTGCAAGGGGGCACCAGGGACACGCGTGCGCGCTCAGAGCAAGGGATAAAAAAAAACCCTCAGCAAATTGCTCCGGGCTGTCCCCTGGCTTCGTAGCCCTGGGGAACCCGGGTTGCGTGGCCTCAGGGTCGGTCGGTTCATTCCCTGCCTATGGATTCAGCAACCTCCCCTCCCCAGAGATCGGCTTAAATTAAAACTTCATCCTTTGCTTAAGGGAGCGAGCAGCAGCCTCTCCTTGTGCGTTACAGGATCCGTCTGTCCGTCTTTCCCCGTGGCCACCAGATGGGCTGAGCTGGGGATCGGCAGCTTTGGAGCTGCTGGAGGTGGGGTGCGGGACGCCTCCTGCCCCCGTGTCCTCGAGGGGAAGCAGGGAAAATCCTCACTTCTCAAAGCCTCCCCCGGGGGTTGTTATTTCAGCACGCTTCGGCCCAGAAAGGGGAAAATTGCCGTTTTTCTTGGGGCAGGGCCCAGCCTGGTGGTGCTGTCGCTGGGGCGCCTCGCGCGGGCCTTTCGCCCAGCGCTCTGTGCCCGCAGTGCCCAGGCGGGGGTGGAAAATCCCCGTCCCTTGTCTGCCGTGTTAGTGGGGAGGGCACCGGGACCGGGCCAAAATGGGGACCTCGAGGAACAGCCACGCTGAAATCCAATCTCTGGCCAGGCTGAGGATCGGGGCCGTGTGTAAAAACGGCCCGGGAGATTAAATATCTGCTGGCCTGGCCTGCTGGAAACGCGGCTGCGAGCTCTCCGGGAGGCACATTGGGGTCCTCGGTTCGTGTTTTGGGGCTGCACGTGCACACGGGGGTGCGGGAACAGCGGGTTGGTTCGGGGCTGGCTTTGTCCTGAGCGGGGAGGGACCCAGAGAGAGCCCAGCCCCCGGCAGTTTCTTTCCTCCTTCCCAGCAGAAATTGAGGAAACTCGGTTTTGGGGGAAGAGCAGCAAATTCACCTGTAACAAAGGGAACTTTGGGACTGGGAAAAGGGAGGTGCCACAAACCCCGAGAGGCCTGAGGGGCATTGACTGGGTTGGACTGGGATCCATCGTCTTGCCTGGTGTTGCTGTAGCCTTAATGGCAGGGTACCGAGCACCCTTCTTGACTTCTGATTTCCTCTCCGTGGTGAGCAAAGCGTTGGTTGTGGCGGCAAGGCTGCTGTCCTCAAGGTGCCTGAAAGCCTCAAAACGCTGCCCTGAAAAAAGGAAAAATACGGGAACGAATTACCCCCGCCATCCTGCCAATGCCTTCACGTGAACCTGAAGGAAGAAAAGGAGGAAAAATCTGGGGGAGAGGAGGGAAAAACTCGCTGTAAAAACGTGCGCAGGGCACCGCGCAGCCGTGTTGGTGTGAGAAGTGGGAGCTGCTCGGTTCAAAGGCTCAGTTCAGCAGCCCAGGGCTGGGCTTCACGCTGGGGCTGGAGGGGAGCCGGCAGAGGGGCAGCAATGGCCTGGGGCTCTGCACCCGCTGGAGGGGGGGGGCTCTGGTGGCCGGGAAGGCTCCGATCTCCTCACCTCCTGCCGGCACTGCAGCGTCCTGCGGGTCCTGTCCTCCTCGGAGCAGTCCTGAGCCATCCCCGCTTCGCACCAAGAGCCTTGTGTACGTTTCGAGGAGCGACAGCCGGGGTCTCGGCTGCTTTTTCTCCGGCATTAATGGATTTGGTGCCTTGGATGCTGCAGGATGCAAGTGCTCCCTGGGGTCCCTGCCCTGCCGGACCGAGTCCTGCTCCGGGCCCCACGCCACGCGACGGCGGCTCGGAGCTAGGAAGAAGCTTCCCCCAGACAGGTAATTCCTCCAGAGCGTCTGCTTTTGGGCGCTGCCGGCGACGGTGCTCCCGACGAGATGAATCACCGTTGCCTCCAGCCTGACGTGTTTGATGGTTGCAGAGCTGCCTTCCTGGAAGGGAAGGGATTGCAGTCCGTTACCGGGAGTCCATTTCTCTTACCGGAGGTGGAGCGGCGCACGGAGCGCGAGCCGGTTCCTCGTGCGCCATGAAACACCCTCCTGACAGCGCCTTCCCCGGCAATATCCCGAGATGAGCGATGGGCCCGCGCGGTGCTTTATGCACTGCCCTGAGAGGTGGGGATGCGTAAATCGCATCCGAATGATTTAGCCCCAGGTGCGGCTGTGGTTCCAAATGAATTTCTCTCCCTGCTTCTCCCTCGTGCCGGCGCTGGAGGAACTGCTATAAACCAGGAGCTAACGGCAACGGCGTGCCGGGTGGGCTGCACGGGGCTGTGGGGCTGTGCCCCCGTCCTTCCCCTCTGCCTACATCCCCGGGTGTGCCGTGCACCTCGTCCCAGGCTGCGCCCACCCCTAGGCACGGAGCCGCGCGGCTGTCGGAGCACCCAGCTCCCGTGAGGCTTCGTGGGGAAGATGAGTGACGTGTTGCAAGGGGCTTTAGGTTTTATGCAAAGCCAATGATGCTTAAGCCAGCTGGTGGATTTTTAGGTTTGTCAGCGAGTTTCGTTGGACCAAAGATTGGAAAGCGTCACGGGTCCGGTGTGAAATGCTGGTGGAGGGCAGGGAAAAGCGATGGGGGCGGTGGGGTGGCAGCTCGCTGCTCCCGTAGGGAGGTGGGTCGTGCCCCTCCGGCTTTGGGGGCAAAAAGGCAAAATCACGAGATGGCTCCTGTTTCCATCGCGGCGAGGATTGAACATTAATATTCAAATCTTCGGGGGATTTTCATAAAGATTAGTTTTGCTTCTTGGCTGGTGCCCTGGTTTAGGCCTCCTGGAATAGGCTTGGAAATGCGAGTCGAGGCGGATATGTCGCAAACATGAAGCGTGGACTCGGCTCTGCTGTTTTCCTTGTGATTTGCTTTCCAGGGGAGCTCTTTTAGTGCCTCCCTGCTCTCCTGGTGCTGCCGGGATTCAGCTGTTTCTCAAAATGTAAAGGGACGGGGGGCGGGGTGAGCCCCAAAGACTCGATCCCTGTTGGATCTTCGGCTGTCTTCCTAACGCGGATCGTGGTGTGGGGGCTTTCTTTTGGGGTAATTCCCACCTAAAAATCCACCTTTCCCAAATTCACCGTTTTGGACTAGGGAGATTAAAACATCCCCAGGCTTTTTCTAGAGACAAACACGCGTTTGGTGTTCTTTGCCTGTTACGAAGCGCGGTTTCGTGGACAGCCAAATAAAACCCCTGGTTCGAAGCGGTTCTGCAACGCGTTAAAGTTTATGGAGCGTTTAACAAACTTTTCTAGTGTGCCGTAGTTTATAGTGGCAGCAAACAGCCAAGTGTCACATCGAAGTTGGAAGCTCTTCCCCCTTAATGGCGAGATGTTTAGTGCTTCCCCGGTTTATCTTGGGTGGCTTTCCAGCGCGCGGCTCAGCGTGCCTTCTGGTTCCCTTTCTTCTCCAAAAAAAAAACAAACCAAAAAACCCTCTGAAAGATCACGAATGCTGATTTGGGGTGCGCGATTCAAGCGAAGTGGTTGGATGTATTTTTATCTTTAAAGAAAAACGAAAACAAAACCAAATAATCACAGCGACTGCAGCGCCCTGGTGCGGTTCCCTGCTGCGCTGGGCGAGGGGGAATCTGCTCCGGGCGGACGGCGAGGAGGAGAGTTTTGCCAGCAAGCCTACAAATCCATGAAGCAGGAGCTGTGTCGGCCAGGGGTGGTTTCGGCAGAGGGGAGCGGGTACGGTCATGCTGACAGCAGCACCGAGGCTGCCGGTTTGGTGCCTTTTGCCAGGGTTTGGGGCTTTGCTCCTCCTCTGGATGGAAGGAGGCTGAGCTCCGGGGCTCTGCGTGGACCGCGCGCCCCTGCCCCGGGGCTTGGGATCGCGGTCGGGTGGGAGAGCATGGGGAGGGGGTGCAGGGAGTTACAGAGCTCCTGAAGCAGCTGCCTCCATCCTAGGGCTTGGCTTTGTCACCTCCCCTAAATCCGAACTAAAGAGGCATAAAAAGCCGATGACAGAGTCTGGCTAATGCATCTCCGAGTGTCTTATCTGCTTTATTGTAGATTTAATTATGGTCATGTGTATACGTATAATTACGTCCGCACGCAAGATCTATTCGGCAGTAAAGGCTTCACACGGTGTAAATAAGGGAACCTGAGCTGTACCAAGGGCTCCCTGTAGCATCCTTCGTTATATCCCGGCCGAAAGCGGGAAGAATCCCGTTCAGCGTGAGTTACACGCGGCTGGGGCTGCTGAGGTCGGGCTGCTTGTGAGGGATTTCACGGCGCAGGATGGGATTTTTCAGCCCCCTGCCTGCGTTTCAGCCTTCGTTTGCTTTGGAAGTTTCCCGTGGAGGGGAAGGCAGCGTAAAATGTCTTATTAACATCGATGTGATCTGTCAGCAGCAGTACCCAGTGAATCGGTGTGTGAGAGGGGCATGTGAACAGATCTGAGACTGAAATCATCTGGGTGTGCGTTATGAAAAAACAAAGCGGTACGCAGCCCGGGAACGCGAGGAAATTCCATTCTAACGACAAACCTTCCGCACGTTCCTCCCGTGCTTTATGTAATTGCTGACTCGCTTTGATGGCTGGATGGAATTACAGCCCCGCGTTACCCGATGGATGATCACTCCAAATAAAGGGTGTTTACCCCTCTGCTGCGGCGTGCGTGTGGAGCAGCGACGTTACGGTGGGAATTACTCGGTAACGTTGGGATGATGATTACTGGGTAACGTGGGGAAGAACAAGTCTTACGAGGAGCGGCTGAGGGAGCTGGGACTGTTCAGCCTGGAGAAAAGGAGGCTCAGGGGCGACCTTATCGCACCCCACAGGTACCCCAAAGGAGGCTGTAGCGAGGTGGGGGTCGGTCTGTTCTCCCACGTGCCTGGGGACAGGACGAGGGGGAATGGGCTCAAGTTGCGCCAGGGGAGGTTTAGGTTGGATGTTAGGAAGAACTTCTGTACTGAACGGGTTGTGAGGCACTGGAACGGGCTCCCCAGGGAAGTGGTTGAGTCCCCATCCCTGGAGGTCTTTAAAAGACGTTTAGATGTAGAGCTCAGGGATATGGTTTAGTGGAAGATTTGTTAGCGTTAGGTCGGAGGTTGGACTCGGTGATCTTGGAGGTCTCTTCCAACCTAGACTATTCTGGGATTCTGTGATTCGGGCTGGGTTTCGGGTGTGATTTCAGGCCCTGATATCTGCGTGAACCTGACCTCACCTGGTAGGCTTCGAAACCCCGCTGGCTTAGGCAGGGGCTGCAGAAACTTGCTCTTTCTGCCGTGCGTGTAGGAACATTTCTGCCTAAGTAAGCAGCGGGCTTGTTTGTTTAAATATCGTAGAAAATAAAACCGCGGCAAGGAGGCCAAAGGTGCCAGCTCCCCGGCTCTTCGCAAAGGCCAGGTAAGACTTGCAGGGCGACGTTCTGCCTTTCTGGGCAAGCGCGGAGGTGGGGATGTCTGATACTTCGTGGGCTGCTCCCCGCCTCGCTGGCTGTGATCTCGGTTTCAGGCTGGGTTTCGAAGAATTTCTTGCCCTGTTGACCAACTGTGCCGTTGGGAAACGTGGAAGGCCTTTTTCTGATGGGTTCCTGGATTAAAAATTAAAGCAGGTCTTTGTAGTGGCGGCTGAGATGATGTGTAAATGCCTTACGTCACCCGGTTAATATCTGCGTCTTGATAGATGACTTCTGCAGCAGGTGATCCCGTTTCCTGTAGCCCAGAGCACACCACGGATTTCAGAGGCTCTCTTCCTATTGCCTGCCCTCATTTTGGGTCCGTTTGCCTGGCGGCAGGGCTTTTTCGGGGCGGTTACGAGGCGCTGTGTTTGCTTAAATGGCTTCCGTGGTATCGCAGGCGCGGGGCTGTCCCTTTGGTCTCCCTCCTCCGCGTACAAAACCCGCCAGCTTGTGACAGAAGGCTGATAAAATGGAAGGGCTCCGGCGGGGCAGGCTCAGCGCCTCCACCTGAGCCGGAGCATCCCCCCCCCCTTCCAGCTGGGCTTTCTTTTGGGGTCCTCTGGGGCTCTTTGTCCCGCACAAAGGCTGCTCTCCCCCCACGGCTGCTCCCCGGAGAATCCCTTCCCCTCTCCCTCCTCGCCCCGCTGCGAGGGGATCACAGCTGCTGAGTAAATGTTAAGATAATGGCGTTATTACGGAGTAATTATACTGCGAGTTATTGAATTAAAAGCGACGAGGCTGCCTGTAAGGCCGAGCTGGGAGAGGAGGGAGAGGCTGCCAGGGAGGGCGCAGAGCTGGGAAGGTAGAGAACAGAGCAAACCTCATCAATTTCCTCTTGTCGAGAGCCCCTTGCTGCCGGGACCGGGCCTGAGAATGAATGAAAGGGAAGCTCAAAGAGCTAATAAATAAACCATTTCCCTGAGAATAGAGGGTATAATTAGAAACCGTGGCCCTGTGGTTTTGTGTCTGCCCTGGGGTGGAATCTGCTCAGCGCTGCACCGCGGCGATAAAACAGGGAGACAATGCGGAGATGATGTCGCGCAGTTGTTAACTTTTGAGGAAGGAGACGTGTTGTTCCTCGCTTTTTTCTAGAAAAATAAAAATAATAATAAATAATTTAAGCTTTATGTTGCAAAACTCCAATAACTGGCTGTACCCTGGAGCCTTTCCATCAGGAGCTCTGGCTGATTTTGCATTTTTATTCCTGTCTGTTTTCTGGAGGGGGGAGGCTCTTTTCTTTTTCTCCATTTTCTTTTTCCCCAGGAGTGCCAAACAAAACCGCTGCTTTTTTGCTTTTTTTTTTTTCCCCCTTTCTTTTCCTCCTGTCTCAGGCTGGGATTTACCTACAAATGCACCGCCCGGCTCCTCTCCAGGTACAGCAGGGGCGGTGCTGTGCTGGCAGACGGCGTGCCTGCGTTCCTCCGTTCCTCCTAGCTTGTCCTTTATCTTCGCTAGCCCAGCCCTGGCAGATCTCACCTTCTCGGCCGTGGCACGTCCCGAATTGCACGCGGGACCAGCTAAAAGCCCTCCCCGGGCAGGCTGAAGTCTGTTAAAGTGAGGTTTGTGCCGGAGCCTCCATCCCTTGCACCGCGGGCATCCTGCGGGGTTGGCTAAGCCGCTGCCACCGCTGGTGCCTCCGTTCTGCGCTTCGGGCTGGGGATAACGGTGGGACCGCGGGACCCCAAAGCGGGGGGAGCCGGGCAGGAAATGCAGCAGCAGGCGAGTGCCTGGGACGTGTCGGCGGAGGGCCAGGGGAGCATCCAAGGGAGCATCGGGAGTTTGTGGGCAGCAGGCGGAGAAGGAGATGCATGAGAAGCCCTCCTGGGGGCTGGGCAGTAGCCACCGCGTTGTCACAGGTAAAGAAAAAGGCGCTGCCTCCTTCCTCCCAGTGTGCCCCTGACAGACCGGGGGAGGAAGGCGGAGTTGGCGTTTTTGCAGGTTTTTAACCTCAAAGGATCTTGGGTGGCTTCGGATGAAGGGGGGGATGCTCTCGAGTGTGAATAGGAAGGGTCCCCCCACCCTGCACGGGAGCCTGAGAAGCTTGAATGGTGATTTGTGAGAGGCGCTTTGGTAGGTGCTAGGGAAACGTGGAGTGTTTACCTTCCTTTACAGCCGAAAAAGCCCTAATAAAATACACAACAGGAGCATTAACAATGAAACTGTTTTGAAGATTATTAAGCTATTATAGAAGAATGGAAGGAAATCTGCCAGGCATTACGTGCGGTGCCACGAGATATTTAAATTAATACTTTTCCTATAGCGGCTCCTTCAGAAATCTCAGAGCACTTCAACATCCTCAGCGACCGAGATCCTTGGCGCTGGGAACAGCTCTCGAGCATTTTCTTTTCATGTAACCCCTGGGGGAAACTGAGGCAGGGCCATTTGGCCACCGCGGTCGCCACGGGAAGGGTGAGCGGGGTCTGACTCCCGTGGCGTTTCCACGACCCTTTTGGGGTGATAATGGAAAATATCCTTGTCCAGCAGTGCTCCCCACTGCCCGGGGATGCCGGCCTGCGTTTCTTTCCTCTCCCCCAGCTCATCCTGCTGCTGGGGAGCAGGTCCAGGCTGTGGGCACCACCGACATCCTCCCGGCTCCGCCTGACGGCTGCCGCCGCAGTATTTCCAGCGCTGCCCGGACCCATCCCAGGGAAGCCCATAAACCCTGATCTAATGTCATTTACTTGTAAAAGGCAATTTGTAAAGATCTGTCTGGGGGCTGCTGTCACCATTTCCATGGGATTTATTTTTCATTTATTTACGGTTTATGCGCACGTATAAGCGGTTCTTCTTTCCCCTCATAATCTGAAACTCAATTGTCCCTTGGACTTTGCTGTCACCACTTGCAGCCTCAGCTGTGCGGGTCCCAGGGCTGCCTCATGCAGGTTGGGTTTTATTATTATTATTTTTTTTCTGAAGATGGTGAGGATCTGTAGTCAGTGCATCAAGCCTGGGTCCTGCAATTTGCTTCAGGAGAGAGGAGAGCCTGGAGCTTCCCTGAACACAAACCCTGGTCTGGCTGGTGGGTGATTTGCCCCAGCCTCCTATATTATCCCCCAAACCTTCTCCCTTTTCAGGCTCGGTTTTCTGGTGGAGCTGGAGAAATGCAAGCAAAGGCTGGGAGATAACCTTGAGGGCAGCCTGGTCCTTCCCACCAGCTGCTTCCTTCGGCACCTGCCCTCGCCCTGAGCCCGAATTAAGGGCTGCTCGCCTCTGCCCCACGGGGGGACGATGCTATTGACCGAGAACCGCTGAGAAAAGGGGCACGTGTGCTCCGGCAGCTCCTTTGCAGAGGCCTCGAACTGCGTCTGGCTGGGCCGGGTGAGGCTGCAGCTGCCAGGCTGCCGTCGGCGTTGCAGCGGAGCAGACCCCGGCCCGCACACAGGAGGATCCGTTGGTACCCAAAGATTTGGTGCCAAATTCCTGGCGTTCCATTTGGGATAAAAAATGAAGAATTTCCTGGCTTTGATGAAATTGTTGGGTTCAGGAGGGGGTGGCTGATTTGAAGGAGTGTTTTCTCCCTGCTCTGGGGGCAGGCTGTTGGCCGTGGGGTTTGGGGCTTTTGTTTTTCCTCTGCTTAGCGCCGGGTGTAGCAGGTCGATCCCTGAAGGTGCTCGTTTATAGACGAGGTCAGGGCATCCAGCAAAGGCCTCCGATGTCTTAGATTCCTCCTGACTGCCAGCATTCGGTGTTTGCTCAAGATTTCTGATTGCTTTCACTTCTAATGATCCCACCTAAAGTAAAGGCTCAGCTCTCCTCCCCAGTGGATGTCCTTGGTGGAAGGGAGCCGCTGCCTCCAGGGGAAACGGCCGCTGCGGATCTGCGCCTGGGCTGGGAGCAGCTCCGGGATCTTCGGCATCGATGTGCAACCCCTCGCCCCTGCAATCCGCCTCGAGCAAACCTTGAAATAGATCCCGGCACGGCCCAGGCCCCGGGCAGACGCCTGAAAGGCTCCGAGGCTGCTGACCCAGGGCTGCGTTCTTCTAGGAACAGTCAGAGAAGGGACCTGAGCTGGTGGAGTCGCCTGGTACGTGGAGGAACGCAGTCTAAAAAAAACCCAAAATCAAACAGGAGAACTGGTAGTGGAGCTCTTTGAAAATTGTTCAAAGGGACCTTGTCAATGTGGAGCTCCTATTTATGTTTTTTAGTCCTCCTCCCTCTTTCATTTGCTGATACGATCTTGGAAGTGGGAGGATTTACAAAAACGCGTGCGTTTTTTTAAGCTGCTTCTTCAGACACCTTTTTTCCCTTGTAAACACTGTTTGAGGCCAAGCTGGAAAATACAAACAGGGAAAAGTCCTCAGCAGACCCCTCCTCTGCTCACTTCACAAGCTGAAAATCAGCCTGCTGCTGGATGTGGCGTGAACGGAGCCGCACCAAGGGCAGAGCGGTAACAACCCGGGGGCAGCCCCACGTTTCGGCCAACTCAGGGACACCTCGAAGGGTCTGGGCTGCCAGGGCGAGGATGCTCAGCACCGCAGGGGCTCTCGAGGTGGGTCCGTCCGGTCTCTGAGTAGGAAGGATTATTTCAGAGTATTTGGGGCCATCTGAAACAATCCCGAGGGTGAAGGGGGAGGAGCACCCTTCACCTCCTCCTGCGCTGGAGCAGCTTTTGGACCTCCGCTCCCCGTGTCGGACTCCATCAGGGCACCCGAAAAGCTTGGCACCGAGGATCACTCCTGCAGGGAGAGGGCCGCAGCACTTCAAGCCATGGAAGTGACTTTTGCGAAGTTTTTCCTGCCGCTGCTTTCAGCAGCAACAGCACCAGGACACCTCCCTGCTTGGAGGACGTGTAAGGGCCGAGCGATCCCAAGAGGAGGTTACATCCGAGCAGCCTCCGTGCGAATGACCAAGTGAAGGCAGAATTGTGGGGTCCCTCGGCTCTTCGCTCCCCACCAGCTCCTGGGAACGCTGCACGTGCTTCGGCTTCTGGGCACGGCTCTGACAAGCTCGCGCTAAAACCGAGCCAGCCCCAAGCTCGCGAGGAGCAGCTTGCTTGGAGAGTCGGTGATGTTAGGGGGGGTTGCACTCGGCTGAACCTTTTGCAAAGGTGAAGGGGGGAGGAGGCAGCAGAGCTTCTTTCCTCCCCAGCTGGCTCCGTGCAGGTGTAGAAGACGAGGGACGAAGGGCGCAGTTACAGGGAGGGACGTGGAAAGCTGCGGGGAGAAGGGATTTCCCCACGGACACGGGGCGATGGAGCTGGGCTCGGAGCTCAGGGGCTCTCAAGGTGGACCCGTCCCGTGCCTGCCTAGGAAGGATCATTTCAGAGCATCAGCCCATCCGTGCGCTGCGGAGCTGTGTCCAGGCCGCTGCTGCTGCCAGGAAGTGGCTTTGGGGTGCGGTGCCGGTCCCTTTACCTGGGTTTTTCTGGCTGTGGATAACCCGTAACGCCTGGAGGAGCCGGGCTCAGATGGCTGCTCTCGGTGTCTGTCCCTGGGAGCTATGGAAAGCAGTGCTCGCGGTCCTGTTTGAACTTGCTAGCTGACGAGTTAAAAGGTTGTTTTTGACCCTTCGGGATATTTAAAAATAATTTATTTTTTTCAACCTTCCTTCTCCCAGTTTTACGAGAGGGCCACGCCAAGAGCTTTGTGTTGGGAGGCAGCGCAATTACAGCAAGTCCAGGCGAGTGGATCTCCCCGGGGGCTGTTTCATAGCTGGTTTTCACTCTCCTTTTGTTTTATTTCCTTCCCCCATCCCACTTACTGCTCTCGCTCCTCCGCTCCCCACACGCGTGCGGTGCGGCTGCGGGACCCCCCGCCGCGGGGGGCGGCCGCGCTGCTCAGCCCCGGGGACACGGGGACAGCATCGGGCCCGCGGGTCCACGCAGGAGAGGGGGAGCAGCGCGGGCTGGTGCTGTGCTCGTGGGTGCTGGGCTTTTCTTTTTCGGGCTGCCTCTCACCTCACGGAAAGCGCCTGACCCCCGCGCAGGCGGCTCTGCCCCGGCGTCTGTCGGCCCGCGAGGCCCCGCTTGCCTCAGGCTCTCCCCTCGCAGCGTGGGTGCAGGGGGAGGCCCGGGGAAGTGTTTTGTGTCCCCCAGATCCACACGTGGCTGCTGGGCCCCCCGCTGCTTCCTTTTCTGGGATGGGAAGAAGCACCGACTGTTCCCCAGGGGTGAGAGGCGCAGGCGAGTGCCGTCGGCTCCTTCGCTCCTCCTGCCCACAGGCTCCGAGGGGGCCGAGGAGGCCAGGCAGTGTGTGCACGGCTCTGCTGCTGTCCCCCTGCATGGCCTCGGTCATGCTCAGCGGGCTGTGGGGTGCCGAGAAGCCAACCACGGGGCAGGGGGAGCCCGGCGTGCACCGTGCTGCCTGCAGCCCCCCTGGCACCCACCACCCCCTGGGTTTGGCTCCTGCGCAGGGGCTGCCTCCAGCACGTGTCTGTGTGGCGCTTCCCAGGGACGCGCGGGCACCTCGTGGGTGCGTGTCCTCTGTCCAAAAGGGGTTTCTTTGGGATTTTCTTGGGGGTGACTGCCATGAGCGCACGTGAGCTTGTTTCAAACCCGAAAGGGGGCGTGAGCAGGAGCGCAGCCGGGGCTGGCAGTGCCTCTGAAGCCTGGCCTGGGCTTTATAAACGCAGACTGAGCTTGTGATGCTCGGGGAGGGAGCAGGAAATTACCACCACATTTAAAGAGGTGAGGATGAGCGGGACAGGGCCGAGGGCTGCTCTCCGCAGCCGGCTGCCGGAGGCGCCCAGCCCTGGCTGGAGCGGCGCCGTGGCTGCGAACAGAGAGAAATCCCAGAGAGCTGGTGAGTGCTCTGCTTCTCCCGGGAGCGTGATCGCTCTGAAACGGGTGGCTGCGAGCGCCCTGCTGTGCTCGCTGCCTTTTGCCCACTTTATTTAATTTCCAGCCTCACCGAGCGCTCTCCAGGCAAACAGCAAAGCTGCTTGGGGTTTGTTGCCAGCCAGGTGCACGTGGAGGTGGGAGGTGTGTTTGTAGGAGGTGAGCTGGGGCTCCTGCTCCCCAGCCGCCTGTCTTCCCTGGTTGCTTTTGCCTCAAGAGCTGAGGTTTGCAGCCTGGCATCGTTTTTTGTTCCCTGAGGAAAAGGCGGAGGCTTAAGGGTCTGGTTTTCCTCTGCATCTTCTGGCCGGGTGGATTTGCTCTGGAATAAAGTGGATCCAAGCCCAGAACGGTTCTGCTGGAAGAGCAGAGATCATCAAAGTCCCTTTAATTCGCAATCAGTCCCTCTGCCCAGGGCTTTGAAAATTGCTTAGATAAACTGCATTAAAAGTTAAATCGGAATTAACCTTTCCCTGCGTGAACGACCCCTCGCAGCCCCAGCTGCAGCTGCACGGGGCTGGATGCAGAGCACGGGGCTCCCAGCGGGGCAGCCCCTTCTTGGGGCTAAAATGGGCGAGTTTGGGTCCGTTCCCCTAACGGGACACCCGTCCCAGCGGGGCTGCTCCGCTCTGCGTGGCTCGGCCCCGCCGCGAGCTGACCCTTGGCACAGGGCTGCCGCGCCGGGGTATTTTTAGAGAAGATAAGAGAGATGGCAGGAGAGAGGGCTGCGTTCCAGGCAGCTCCGACTCTTTAATTATGTTTTTGGTCTAGAAAATTATATGGTTCCTGGAGCGTAAATAGAGAACGTATGGAAGGTAATTGCACCTCCGGGTGCAGAGCAGCTGGAGCAGGGAGAGGCCACGTCCGCGCAGAGGCCGGGATCGCAGGGAAGAGCTGGCCGGGGAGGCGAGGGAGAAGCCAGGGCACATCCCTGTGCCCGTCCCGTCCCTCGGGAGCAAGGGCACAGGGGGCCCCGTGGAGACCTGGCCCGTGAGCCGTCCCGCTGCTGTTAGTCCCTGTGCTTCGGGGCAGTTCCCTGTCACCTGGGTCACCTCCCCGGGGCCGCCCCGGGCACAGAGGACGAGCCAGGTTGTCTGGGGATGGTGGAAATCATCCCCCCAGCCTCGTACACCCCCGGAGAGCTCTGATTGCTCCACAGGGAGGAAGGAAATCTAGGCCTTGGTTTTGTGGCCGCGTCTTCCACCCTGCTCAGGAGCGGGGCACATGGGAGGAGAGAGCCTCAGATGTTCTCTGTGATTTCTTCTTCTTTGGAGCTGCCCTGATTTTGGGTGTGAAACCCGGAGCTAGCAGGGCTGTGGGGTGTGGGGCTCGCTGCAGCAGCTCCCCGAGCATCCCTCGCCGAGCCGCTGGCGTCCTTCGCTGCATGCTGCCCAAAAAGACATCCCAGTTCTGCAGGAGGGGGGGCAAGCGCAGAAGCTCTTTTCTTTTAAGCGCCTTTTTTTTTTATTAGTATATTTTAATCCAGACAAGTTTAATTTTTGGTGCATCCCGCTCTTTTAAAGAACGCATTAAATTCAAAACCACCCTGAGCTCTGCGTTGGCGGCGATTCTCTGCGCGTTTCCCTCTCCTTCCCCTCCTTCCACGAAGCGATGCGGCTGGAGGACGCTGCAAACAAAGGGAAGGGCACGCTCGGGCTGCTGCCGTGCAGCCAGGAGGACGAGGGGCAGCGCTCTGAAGCCACCGGGTGCTGCTGTGCGGGGCTCGGGACCTTGCAGGGCTCGGGACCTTGCAGGGCTCAGGACCTGCAGCGACGAGGAGCCGAAACCTTCGCTAGGTGCAGGAGCGTGAGGAGGGACCTGGGGTAACCCGGTCCCTGCAGGTGCTCAGCTCTGCGTGCAGGATGAGTTTTCTCCAGGTGGGACCTCGCCGTCCGGGCACCTCCAAGCCCGTCCCAGAAGCCGGGATGTTCTCGGGACCCGGAGCCCCTTCGTGGGGAGTCCGGCACGTTCTGCCTGAGACAAAAACCAAAGGTCTTGATCGGGGAGGAAGCCGGGGTAATTGCTCTGGGAGATAGGAAGGGACTCCAGGGAAAACAGCTGGGACTGGACAAGGAAATCCAGGCTTCAATCTCAAACCTGTCTGCAGCTGCAATCCGGGAAGGGGCTTTGCAGAGCCTCCACCCTGCCTCCCTTCGCGGGTTTAACTCTCCTCTGGCCGAACGCTGGACGTGTGGGATTTTTCTACCTCCTCCTTCCTCCCGTTTCCCAGCATAAATACATGGAGCAAAGCCGCCAGCTCTGTTTATTGAACACAAATAGAAGATAAAATAGTGGAAAACTAATTTTTTCATGCTCATTGGTGGGAAAGATTAAAATTATGCAAATCCTCAGCAGCGAGCTTGGTGCAGAGATAAGGGGATGTTCAAGTCGGCTGGCTGCCTGCTAATTCACTCATTGAAAAAGAAATGAGCAGGAAAGCTGTGATCAGCGTCACCGGCCCCTCATGGCGCTCACGGGGCCGGGATTTCTTCGCCGTGCGAAGGCGAACAAAGGAAACCTTTTTTGGAGGAGCTCGGGATGCGCGGCGAGATGCAGCCGCCCCGAGCTCCCGTGTCTTCAGCTGCGATGATGGTGATGGAGCACCGAGACCTCGCCCGGGACGTTTCAGCTGAGCCCCAGCCCTCCAGTTGGCAATGGCCTGAAAACCCCCAGGAGCTGTCTTTTTTTTTCCCCCAAGCGTGATGGTTTTGGGGATGAATGAGGCGAAATCTGCCCTTTGGATCCCGCTTGGGTCTGAGCAAAGCTGAGGGAACCGGCGGAGACGAGCGCTGCTGGTGCTGGCTGCTTTTTGCTGTGGCTCTGGGGGCTGCGTGCCACCAAGCGGGGCTCAGCCCGCGGTTTGCTGCCCCGACACGAAGGCAGGGAGGGGACAGCACTGCGCTGTGTGCCAGGCCCGGCCCTCTGCCAGCAATCCCAGCCCTGTCGTCCACCCAGCAGGGCCCATCTCACCCCTCGAGGCGGCCACTTTGTTACGGAAAGCGAGTCTCCCAATTCCCCTGATGGGCAGAATAATTAAATCTTTGCAAAGCCGAAGTGCGGTGTTCCTGCCATGAAGGGCCGGTGTGTCCGCCCGGGACGGAGCCGGGTATGCGCAGATGTATTTGCGGTCAGCAAAAAGCCTGGAGCAGCATCCCTTGGCCCCGCGCTTTGGCAGGAGGAAAGATTTAACTCCTTCCGACCAAACCGCGCCGTGTCCGACGCTGCCTCCGGCAGCTCTCCTCTCGGGGCAAATAAACGGGGTTTTGCTTGCTGCACTGCGTGCTTTGCCCGGCGCGGGCTCCTCGGCTGACCCTCGAGTTTATTTCTTGAAATCCCACGAGACGACGCTGCCGTGCGGTGCCCGGTGCCCCCTGGAAGCAGAAACCCCGCAGAGGAGCTCGGATTTTCAGCCGAGCAAAGGCACCCAGAGCTTGAAACGACGACGGCTGCTCGTCGTGCTGGGAGAAGAAGCCTGGTGCCAGCGCGTGTTTTTGGAAGGGTTTCTCTGACTTCCTGTCAAATCAATATTTATTCACAAATCTATTTGTTTGCTTTTGTCGCTGAAAACTCTTCGTGGCTGGTTTTTTTTTGGTTTTGTTTTGTTCCCCTTGTGTATTTTTGGCTGCGCGGCGCTGGCGAGAGGGGCTGCTCCAGCTCTGCCGGCTCCAGCCGTTCCAGCTGCTTCCTCCAGCCCGTGCTTCCGAGCCTCTTCTGTCCGGAGGGGCTCGGCTGGCATCAGCCCTTCGGCTGCCCACCGCCTTCTCCCTGCTCGTGCTTGGGCAGGAGGTGACAACGCCGCTGGGATCGCAGGGGGCTGCCCTTGGAGGCCGGGGTGTTCCACGGCCGCATCAGGGCAGCCACGAGACCGATGAGGGGGCGCAGAGGACATCAGCCACCCCCACAAAGCTTCGGTCTCCTGCAGAAACCCGTGCCTTTGGGTTTTCTTCGGCCCCTGTTGCTGCTTTGTAGGCACAGTAGGGGTGCGCACGGCCCCTGTGCCCCCCCGGGGGGCTGCAGGACCCCCGTGTGTCCGCACCAGCCCATGACCTGCAGGCGCTGCCCTCCAGCCCTGAGGTGCCGCCCCGGCGTCCTGCAGAAACTCCCAGCCCTCCAGCCCTCCAGCTGCTCCCAGCTTTTATTCCCATCACCGCGACCCTTCCCGTTCATTTCTTGTTCCATTTCACCGGGAGCAAACAAAGAGCTCCCAGCTCGAGCGTCGCCCTCCCTCCAGCTGCGCTCCTCCCTCCCCTGCTCCCACTGGCTCCTTCCCGGAGCCCATCGGGGCGCTGCTCGTCTCCCTCCCTGCCCGGGCTCTCCTTTTCCTGCCCTGCCTCTCATTTTCCTGCCTTTCCTTCCCCCCCGTGCCACCGTCGATCTTCGCTTGCGGCCGGGGACCGAGGCTCTGCGCGGCTGCGGCACCTCGCTGCTGCTTCCAGCTGGCGCGGCTCCAGCTGCTCGCAGAGCTCCTTACACCTGCCCAAAGCTGCGCCCGACGTCCGCGGGGCCGGGAACGGAGCAAGAGCTGGGGGTCCCTTAAAAAAGGGGCTTTTTTTTTGCAGGACCTGAAGTGCTCCGGAGCCCCGTGGGCTTGGGGAGAGCGTCCCCTCCTCCGGGGCTGTCTGCAGAGCCCCGGAGCTGGGATGTTATTTATCTCCCCCCAGCCAAATCACGCAAAGCTAAATTGAGCTGTGGCAGGCAAAAGTGTGAAGCGTATTATTAGGAACAGGGAGCTCTTGTTCCACAGCTGCTGCCGCTGCTGCCGTTGGTAATTAATGTTTGAGGAATTGCAGATCTTCATTAGGAGAACAATTAGATTAACGAGAGAGCCTGAACTGAGGCTGTGGTGGGAAAGAGGTGGGGGGGAAAGCTTTAAAAACAAATTAAAGCCCCTCCCTGGCACCCTGCCTTGCTGCTCGTGTGGATGTGCTGGGATCAGGGAGGGGAAGGAGCCGGTCCCCGTGTGTCAGAAGGATTTCAGGCAGTCCGGACCCGTTGCTCGGCTGCGGCACCTGGCTATTAGCAGAGAGAGCGTCGGGCGAAGGCTGCTCGGGGCTTGGTGGGGTCCTGGGGCTGCCTCGTTAAAAGCTTTAATTGGTGGCCTCGGCGCCGCGCACGCTGACCCCTCCGAGGCGAGAGCCGCCCTGGGATCGCCTCGCTGCGGGGTCTGGGCTTTAATTCAGGAGGGAGCAGGCCTGGAGCTGAGATCTGAGGTGGTTCTTTGGCACTTTTACAGCGAGAGGAGTTTGGGGTCCCCCCCACCCCTCGGTTTCTTCCCTGTGCTGTCCCCGTGATGGGGCCGTCCGTGCAGCACCGCTGCCTGACGGACGTGGCACGGGGACGTGCTCAGCATGAACGAACCATCCGGAGAGTGTGAAACCACAGGAAGCGAAGGCAGGCGGGAGCTGGGGAGGTCAACGAGTCCCTCTTGCTGGCCCAAGGCAGCATCGCACGTTTGGAAGCCCTTGGAGGCAGACAGACGCGTGCCTGGCCTGCTTGAAATCCTGGTGTGACGGTGGTCTGGAAGGAGCGGTGGTGGTCCTGATGGTGGTCCTGGCATGACGGTGGTCTGGAAGGAACCATGGTGGTCCTGGAACAACGGTGTTCTGGAAGAAGTGGTGGTGGCCCTGGAACAACCGTGTTCTAGAAGGAGCAGTGGTGGTCCTGGAACAGTGGTGTTCTGGAAGGAGCAGTGGTGGTGGTCCTGGAATGATGATGTTCTGGAAGGAACCATGGTGGTCCTGGAACAACGCCGTTCTGGAAGGAGGGATGGAGGTCCTGGCATGATGGTGTTCTGGAAGGAGCCATGGTGGTGGTCCTGGAATGATGCCGTTCTGGAAGGAGGGGTGGTGGTCCTGGCATGACCGTGGTCCTGGCCTTCCAGGGCAATGGGCAGCACCTGGCCGTGCCCCCAGCTGCCCCCGCTGCACAATCAACCCCACGGAGTTGCTGGAGACGCTTCGCGTGGCCCTGCCGTGCTGTCCCCTGCCTCCATCCCTGAGCTGGGGAGGGGAGCGGGTGGGGGGTCCCCAGCTCCTCCTGCCTTGGGACGTGGCACTGCAGGAAGGCGTGGGGCCAGCACGGAGCTGGGCTGGGAGAGGCTGGGGGGCAGCTCCCAAAAGCAGAGAGCGGCGGAATCGGGGGGGGGGGGGGGGGGGGTTGGGAAGAGCCACGCGCCTTGCAGAGAGGGCTGAGCCCTTGCAGGGAGGGAAAATGCCAGTTCTGCCTTTCAGGGACCGCAGATCTCTCCCTTCGGTAATTGATGGGGACAGAGGAGTTGCGTTTCCCAGCGGCTCCAGATGGCGCGGCGAGAATAAAAGCGTTTTCTGCAATATGGTGGCTTCCGCACGTCCGAAGGAGAGATTTGTTGCTGGCCCCGTTCCCGTTTGGCTCGGCGCCGCCGAGGATGGACAAGGCGCTGCCTGGCCGGGCACAGGGGTCCTGGGTGCTGGCGAGCTCCCTGCGCCGCCCTCGGCTGCTTCTCGGGGGCAGCTCTCTTCCTGCCCTGCCTCAAACGGAGGACAAAAAGCATCCTGCTCCCTCGCCAGGCTCATTCCGTCGCGTGCTGATGGTCTTAACGTGCCGCGTGAATTTGATGGCGTGTTTCATTCATCCCCTGCTTGTCCCGGGGGCAGGGGGTGCACGTTTGTGCCGCTCAGCGTCGCAAACCCCAGGCTGCGGATCCGCGGGCAGCCTGCTCACAAAACCTCGCTGCGCGCTCTCTGTGATCAGCGGCTGGTCGCAAAGGAACCCGGGAGCTCTCGCCAGCCCGTCCAAGCCCCCCTCGCGTTGGGTTAGAGCAAAACACAGCCAGACGTTGTCTGCCAGGTGGAGGCTGTTGGGATTGGGGTAACGGGTGGGGTCTCCCGGGGTCCTCTCACGAGCTCCTTTCCCACAGCCTGCTGCAGGAGGGGTGTTAGCAGCCTCTGAACGCTTATCAGCGTTTTAAGCAGCCTCTGATGCATCCTGGCCGCGTACGGGTTGCGTTATCGCAGGCACCGAGCGCAGCCCCCCCTGGGTGGGACGGATCCTGGCCTGCAGGACCTCTCCTCCCTCTGTGCTCCTACAGCCACTCGGAGCAGAGAGGGAGGAAAATCAGATAGAAGGAACCCAGCAGGGCGAGAGCGGGCTGGCAGGCAGGAGCTGGAGGACGTTACTCCCGATTTCTGCTTGTTTAGCAGCCTCTTAATGTTCGCATCTCGTGCGGAGGGTGGAAATTGCAGGCGAGCCCTGGCTGGCCGAGCTGCTCGGCTCAGCGCTGCTCCTGCCTGGCACCGCGCGGGCGCTCCGTGGGGCTCCGTGGGGCTAAGGTAACTCCTGCGGGCACTTGCTGGAGCCGGGGCCCTCTGCAAGGATGTGACAAGAGCCAGAGGCTTCCCTGGGTAGACGAGGCAGAAGGAAATCGGCGAGCACGGAGCGTGGAAGTGGCTCCCTGGCTCTGCTGCTGACCTTGAGCAGCGCAGCCGAAGACTCTGTCCAGTGTGCGCCGGTGTCTGCTGGTCCTCCACCAGCCCAAGCAGTGACCCAGCAGCATCCCAGCTCAGCTCTTAAATTCAGATGAGATCGTGGCAGTGAGTGATGGGTGGGATTTTTTTCTTTCTCTCCTTCTTCCTTAATCTCCCCTGGCTGGTGGGTCTGAGACACAGGATCCCTGCTAGAGCACGGGAAGGGATTTGCTCATCTTCTGTCTTGCGAGCTCAAGAGCAAATCCTCTTTACGGAGTTTAACCCCCCTGGGTAGGCTTGGGAGTGCTTGGCAAGGAGATGGTGGGGGAGAGATTCCACAAGAAAAGGGCTGGCGTTAAACACGAGAGAGGAGGATGGGGAGAGGTGTCCCGGAGCCCTCGGTGGCCCAGGGGTGCAGCGAAGCCTCGTGTTGGTCTTGTCTGCAGCTCCCCGGCTCCTGGGCTGGGAAGGGCCCGTCCGGAGGCATCGATGGGGCCGTGGTGGGGCGGTGGCGTTGCTCCAGGCACTGAGACCTGCAGCAGGTCCCCGGGGTGGGTGAGGCAGCCCCGGTGCTGGGGGGTGGGTGAGCGTCCTCCATGCAGGGCTCCCGAGCTGGCTGCTGCAGAGCCCAGGAAGACAGACAGCCCGTGCTAATAGCCCTGATTAGCTTTACTTGCCGATCGCTAATCAGCAAGATGAGAGCTATCGTGGCAGAGCTGTTTCTATAAGGACCAGGACAGATGAGCTCTCCGTCCTTCGTGCTGCAGCTCAGGCCCCGTCCTTGCTGTGCTGGGGGATTTGCTGCTGAGCAGCCGCACGCGCCCCGTTCCCACCGATGCTCCTCGACCTGTCCCAACCGTACCTTTTTCGTGGGGTAAGAAGCAAGCCAGCGTGTCAGCTGCGCTGCTGCCACCATGATTTTCCCGTACCACCAAACAGTAATTAGGCTAAACTTTGCTTGCCTGCTTCGTTACTTTGATTTCCTCTCATTTGGTTTCGGCCACGGGTGCGCCGGGGGCACCGGCCTCGTGCGGGGACCGCAGCGCTCCCGGGTCTTCTCCCGGGCTGCCTACCCAGAGCTTTGCAGGCCAGAGCAGCCGTGTCGTGCACGAGCCATAGAAGGAAATGTATTTCTTCCCCTTTTTTTTGTTTCCTGAGGCTTTCGGCTTGCCAGTACGTGGGTTTGAGCTGTTCCAGCCTCGGGAGTTTAATCGCTTTATCCTGATTCGAAAAGCGAGGGCAGTCCCTCGGCATCTCCTGGCCGCGGGAGACCCTGCAAATGATGAGCGTGAGGTTAAATCCAGCCCAGCTCCGTGGTAGGCAGTAGGAGCCTCTCTGGGGTCGGCGGGGTGTGAGGTTCCTGCCTGGGTCTGTGGGGTTTAAATGGGGTTCTCCAGGGCGTTGGGTTTTGAGTGAGTTTTGTTGTTGGGTTCTGGCCTGGCGTGGTTTGGGGATTTTTTTGCTCTATTTCTGTCGTAGCTCGTGGTATCGGGGGCTGTGTCTAGCCAGAAAAATAAAGGAGCAAACCAAGGGCTGGGCTCTGCAGCACTCTTGTCTCCGGGGCGATGCCTGCGGCCAGGGGGTGCCCGCACCAGGGTGCGAGGCCCCGCGGCAGCACCAGGAGGCACCGGCCACCACCGTCCTGCGGGGCCCCGCGAGCTGCCCAGCACCCGCTTCAGAGGAGATCTGTGAGGAGCCAGGGAGCAAATGAAGATGACAAACGGAGGCAATCGATCAGCCATCGCCTGTAATGAGAAGGTCGCTCTTGCGAGAGGGCCGCTGACATCCTGCACCGGTCCAGCGCCCTGAGCTGGAACTGATAAAGCACCCCGCGTTCCTAATTAGCTCTCCTTTTTTTCTTTCCCTTGGGTTTTTCATCTCCTTTTCTGTCTCCTGCGTGGGCTGAGGGCTGGTGGAAGACGCGCTGCTTGGATGCAGACTTGTAGCAGCAGGAGGTGGGCAGGGTGCAGCGCCCCAAAACACCGGCGCTTTGCCAGGGAGCGACCACTCCGGCGGAGATCTGCCGAGGTTCCGTGGTGAAGGCCAGAGGACGGCACGTGCCGGCGAGGGGAGGTGGAGAGGAGCAGGGGGAACGTGGCCCTGGGTGCGATTCTTCCCCGCCTCGCCCCTTCGTGCGTTCCTGAAGCCCCAGGGGGAAGCCACAGCCTCAGGGCTCTGCGCTGGGCCGGCTGGATGCAGCCCGGGCGCGCTGCTCACCCCAGCATCGCCTCCCTCGCTGCTTTTCGCTCTGCTTTCAGCACGGCTGGGCCCTCCCAGGGCTGCAGCAGCAGCACGTGGTGTGGTGGGCTTGGGCTTAGCCGAGGTGCTCTGCTTCCTCCTCCTCCTCCTCATCATCATTCCCATGGACCCGTTTGTGCTGTGCTGCACCTCCCGGCCGCGTCCTGGCCGCCGCAGAGACATCACCGCCTGTCAGAGCTGTCACTGTGGGGACACGCTGGGCCGAAATTAATTTCTCCTGACGCTGGAGCCCAGCTCAGAGCGCTCCTCTCGCTCCTCCTGCCCTGACCACAGCTTAACCCTCGCTGTGCCATCGTACCCACATTGCTGCCCCCCAAGCTCCTCTGGTGCCCATGGCTCCGGGCACGTGGCGTGCACGAAAGGACCAGAAACGCCGCGAGAAGCACGAAGGATGGTGGCTGGGTGCAAACACAGCGAGAGGCAGCACGACTGCGTGCTCAGAGCTCTCCAAGTGTGCGGTTTGTTCTGGGTTCCCGCGCTGTAAAAAAAAAGGATAACGCTGTCATATTGAAGCACTGGGAGATCTGCGGATGAAAAGCAGCGGATAGGACCGAGGCAGTCCTGATCAAAGCTCTTTTTCCTCCATCTGTGTTTGTTTCCCCGTGGAAGATAATACTCTGCCTCTTTCTTGTAAATATTTTTTCTAAGATCTGAGTAGCTCCGCGACGGATAAACAGTCGTGCTTAGCTCTGGAGGGGCTCCGCTGGCTGCTGTAATTGTGGCTGCCAGACCAGGGCCTGCGTTCCCAAGTGGGCTGGGGAGCGTCGAGGAGGGAATGCAGCCGGCTGACTTGGGGGCCGACTTGGAAACTCCCCGAGACCTCGTTTTTCAGGCAGGGACGTGCGTCCCGAGGCCAGCCCTTGGAGCTGGGCTCCTCCAACCACCAGCTGGCCTTGCAGTGAGCTTTGCGGGCGGCCGGGGCTTGTGTTTGTTTAATTAACCTGTATTGAAGTGCTGGTGTGGAGAAGGTGACGGGAGCACGGCGGTCCCATATACCCCGGCAGAGAGCAGGGCTCTGAGCAGCAACAGGGTCTGTGGGGCACCTGCTGAGCCGAAGCGGCCCGGGAGGCCGGGTGGTTCTGGGGGGCTTGCTTGGCCTGAGGGGTGAGATTGAGCAGGCACAGGGGGGTCTGCAGAGCACTGGGACCTTCCTTGTCGTGAGGGGAAGGATGCAAATGAATGTTGTGTGTGCACGGGTCTCACTGGGACCTGGAGCGTTCTGTTTTCATGCCTGGGGGGTGTTTTTTTCCTCCCCATGAGCAGCAGCAGTAGGGGGGCTGCCGGGCAGATCAGCCTCTGGGGCAGCCTCCTGGGGGGGGGGCGTCCCATGGCCAAGCAAGGCGTGAGGCCGAGCGCTCGCTTCTGGAGCAGGGGCACCACCATCTCCTCCCTCCCTGCCGGTGCTGCCTTGCACGTGACCGAGAGGGAATTACGGTGGCTGCCATCCCCCCCCTATTAAATAGGGTTTAGGGGGTCAGCACGGTACTGGGTGGGGAGGGGAAGGGAGCGGCAGCAAGGCGTACTTGGAAGCTCGCGTCTTCATGCTCTATTTCCCTGGGAAACGAGGCAAATAGTGGCCAGCAGAGCAGCCCGGCTGCGGGGCTGCCGGGGGGAAGCTGCACGTGGGCATCCCCTTGGCCCAGCACCGGGCCCACGATGGTCCCGGGCCAGGTCCCAGCTGCCCACGGTGCCACCGGTGCTGGTGTCCCCGTCCCAGCCCCCGCAGGGTTGGGATTGCCGGGGGGGGGGGGGAGATAGGAGCAGGGAAGGGCTGGGGGGCGGTGAATTAAAATCTCAGCTCTCCCCTCCCCAAGGGAGGTGACAAATGAGATATTGGCTGGGCTAAAAGCTCTCCTTTCTTCCTTTAAAGAGGTTGCTGGGAGGAAATGAAGCGACCCACTGACCTTTGTTAATTCGCAGCACAAACTAAGCCGGTGCTGCTGGAAGGAGAAGAGACCTCGGCGCAGCCCCGTGCCTGTAAGGTGTTTGCTTCGATTGCTGCATGTAATGGGAGTCATTCTCCCGCCACAGCTACTGGAAATGAAGATGTTTAATCATCTGCTAGATCTGCGTGGAAGTTTCTGCAGAGAATTTATTTAAAATGGCCCTTCTCCCTTTTGCTTGCGGGTGAAATGGAAGCCAGAGAAGCCCAAACGTGTTTTGGGGAGCTGTTTTTGAGTGGTTTCATTCTAGTGAGCCTGAAACGAAGCCGTGCTCCCTGCTGGATTTTTCTTAAATTCAGGGCAAACATTTCAGTCTCAGGTTTGATGCGGGCTAAGAGAAGCTAACAAATGGCAAAATGCCTGCGTGGCTCTGCCCCTCCGATGCCCGTACCTGTGCAGACACTTTTATTTCAAGCAGCGTTTCCCACAAGCTCTCTAAGCAGCAGGAACCAAGCTAGCCGAAGTGGTCTGTAGGCAAAGCCCTCCTCTATCCCCTTGGATACCCAAAGGAGCTTACAGCAGCTAGGTGTCCGGCACCCTCTGAAATGGGAGTTGCTGGGAGGAAAATCTTCAAAAGCATCTTAGCAGCTTAGGTTAAGTCCCTTTGACTCTCCATGGAACTTAAGCTCTTAAGAAATGTAGGTGCTTTGGGGCGTTTCACCCTTTGTTCCTAGCACCCTTGGGTCCCTGGAAGCCCCTTGCTCTGTCCTGGCTGGAGGAGCCACGGTTGGAGGCTGCTTCCTGCAAACACGTCTCCATTTTCTTAGTTTTAGTAATATTCTTGAAGACCTCGTGCACCCCGCTTACGAGATGCACATTTGCATGCTTAAAGCTGGAGATCAGGCATTGTGCGAGAATGAATGTCTTACAGGAGCTCTTTTACTGTAAGAATTAATCTTATTCCTGAAATGTGACCGTATCTAGCACAAATCTGCCCCCACTGGGGGCCATGGCTTCACTTAATTGCATTCTTTAGCGAGGATTGAGGTCTATTAGGTGGCTTGCTCCTGTTGCAGGAGAGCCTGTGCCAGAGAATTTAGTGAGAGTTCGCAGGTCTGTGGAGCAGTGCAGGAAAGCTGCCGTTGTGTTTGCGCCGTGCCGGGAGCTTGGCTGGGTGCTGAGCAGACAGGTGGGGGGAGAGATGGAAACCTGCTTCCGAGAGCGCAGACAAGGTAAGCTGCGCACACGCAGAGGGGAGAGGATGGGTGATGAAACCCTTGCGATCTGAGCGTTCACCAAAGCGATTCCCACTGGAATTCAGCACCGCCTGGAGGGCAGGAGAGGCTTGTTGCACGGTGCCTGCGTTTCCAAATGTTGCGTGTTCTGCATTGTGGGCAGGAATCGTGCAGTGAATGAGAGTTTGTTTCTAGTGTTCCCTGTCTCTATTGCCAGGGCGCTTCCCGAGGGCAGAGCTGACTCCTGCCCCAGTCCCCCCTCGATAACCACGGGGTGCCGGGTGGGTGCACATCTTGGTGTCCTGAAATCCCATGTCCAGGGGAGGCAGCCGGTGCCGTACCTGCTCTGAAGGATGAGTTGCTGGATTGAAGTTGACGTGTCCTAATATCTCTGCCAGCACTTTCTGTCTCCATCAAGGGCTCGGGAAGCACATTAGCACCGGAGCGGAAGTGTCACCCTCTGGCATCTCTTTCTCTAATCTTGGAGCAGATGCCGTGTCCCCTTAACCAGACCTTCTCCATCGGAGCCCATTACACGGCATGAAAAGCCACGCGAGATGCAGGGGAGAAGCTGGAACATTTCCCCAACCTGCCTGCGTTCTGCTCCATTTTCAGGGGGGGCAGGTTGTGTGGGGCAGCCTCATCTGCTCTGATGCCACGTGTCAAGAGTGGATGAGGAACACGGAGATGTTGGGTGGCATTTTCTGGGACTGGGCAGGGAGGGATGGAGTTTTCTGCAATAAACAGTTTGTGAAATGCTGGTGGGACCTAGGAGCTGGGTGACTGAAGCAGGGAGAAGGGAGAGCCAGCAAACAGCAACTAGTTCTGTTTGTTGTGCTGGCAGCGGTAGCACATCCCCAGTTTAATTAACAGTTACTGTCACAGCTAGTCATAATGTTCCTGGTCTCTGCTCGCCTCTGACAACACCAAGAGAAACCCAGAGCACCGCTCCGCGCTCTGGAACCCTGCGAACCCCCCGTTAAGTCTGGCTGCAGCCTCTGCGTGCTTCTCTAATCGCGTCTGGAACAAACATTTGAACAGATTCCCAGTGGCTTAATCCAGATTTTTTCTATTTCTTGTACGAGTATCAGTATTTATGCTGTATTTTCACAAGCCTGTGCTGAAGCACGCTGGATCTAGACTAGCACAGAGCACACAGCAGAGGCTTTGTAATCCTCAAAGTGCGAGTCCAAAGCTTCTCTCTGAAAAGTTGCTCTTTAGGGCTGAGTACATATGGGGACTTCTTGTTTATCCTAGATTTTCTTTTAATTCTGTACAGTTCAGCCTTGGAGAGTTAATGGGACCGAAAAAGATTAAAATGCCCCTTCACACTGCCTGTCCCGATGGTTTCATGCCCTGATGTGTATCAGAAAGCTTAAGCAGCTGCACTATCCCCTCAGTCCTTCTAAAGCCTTTGATCGCTGTACAATATCTCCTACCTGGCTTTCCTCCAAGAGGTGACAAACCCCGGGTTTGATTTTTAATTGGGGTAACTGATGGCAGGAAGGAATCCGCACAGATCTGAGAGCATCCTTCACACAACGCCGGCCCGTTACTGCGGCGCTCAGTCTGCCTGACGGAGGAACCGCGCGGCCACAACCCTACCAGGAGGTTTTGTGGCTGCAGTTTTCGCTGTCTCTCACCTCTATTTTCAGCCCTTCGGGGGCAAAGCTTGCCTCTGTCACTGACACACAGGCCGGGGGGACATGCTAAGAATACCGCTCCCTTAATGCCGTTCCAGCTTTGCGAAGGGATCAGGATAAAGCTGTAAGGACGGTGCTCCCAGCTCCAGGCTTGTCCTGGCCCAGCGCTGTGGTGGCTCGGTGATGCGGCTCCTTCGTGTGTCGCGGGTGGGGAAACCGAGGCACGGAGCAGGGCAGGGGCTGAGCCGTGCTGAGTAGCTGCTGGCACCCCAGCCCCGGGAAGAAGCCTGGGGCAGTCAGCAGCCTGCGTTTGCCACCCTGATGCCTGTGTGGTTTCCAGGGCCAAGGTTCAGGCCTGCTGCCTTGGGGTGAGGGCTGCGCTGCGTGGAGCCCCAGCAGGAAAGGAGGCGCTCCCCCAGCCTCAGCAAACAGAAAGGGATGCAGGGGAGGCATCTCCTGCTTCATCTTCCCTTTTGTGGGTGATATTTTTGTTCCTTCCTGGCTTTTTCATGCGTGGGGTTTCCCTTTTTCTTCTCCCGCCAGTGTTCTGTGGAAAAATCCCCCTTTGAGAGGGGCTCTGGGCCCTGTCAGGTCAGATCCCTTCACACCTCACTGCTCGCCAGCGCTGCTTTTCCCCTGTGTTGGGGATGGGGTGTGAGAGGGCATGAAGCCGACGGGTGGTAAACTTTAAACACGGGCCCTGCACAGTGGCTGCCTCTTGGTTACGTTCCCCTTTTCTCCCTTTGTGTGGGTGCTGTGCAGAAATTTGCCTTTAGCTGCTGAGGTGGGGAGGCTGGAGCAGGCCGGCCTCCAAATGGCTCTGGGAATGGCCCCTTGGTGACATCAAGGCCCAGGGCTACCCGGCCTCCTCACAGGGACTGTGAGTGGCCGTGGCTTTCCTGAGGTCCTGCTGCCTCTCCGGGCTCTGTCCGGCTGCCTCGTACCTCCACGCCATCCGCTGCCCTCGTTCGTCTCTCTGAGTGCTCTCCCCTTTCCCTCCGCAGGTGGTGACGACGCTGGGGACACGCTGTGAGGCCTGCTGAGCTGGAGCCTTCCCGGCTGGCGCTGAAGGCTGCTGCAGAGGATGAGGATCCTTCCCAGCCCTGGGATGTCTGCGCTGGTCTCCCTCGTGAACCTCCTCTCCGTGCTGCTGATAGGTTGCATAGCTGAAAGTAAGTCAGTGCCGGGCCTCTGCCCCTTTCTTTCACCCGTGCCTCACCTCCCCTGGAGAACAACAGCAGGGCAGGCTTTAGTGCAGAGAGCCAACAAACGCATTCCCAAATTTTTGACATTAGGGAAGTGCTCAGGACTTGATGACGTCTCTTAATTTTTCAGCATCTTTAGCTCTCCACTAGTGCCTTGCTGTTGTTCCCAGTCCTGCCTAGGAGGGACGTTATAGGGCAGCGAGGTCCCAGCCTGCTTTGAATCTCGGGTTGCCCTCAGACTGCCAAAGAGCTGGGTAGCAGGGGAGGGAAGTGCCTGGCAGCTCTGCTGGGGCCCTCTGCCCCTGCTCCTGGCCCCATCTCCACCCAGCTCGCCCATATTGTCCTCTCCTGCTCCGTCCTTTCAGGCGTCTGTCAGACACCAGTGACCGTTGTCATGTTACTCGCTAGGGCTGGATCCAAAACAGCATCCAAAGAAAGGGTGTTATGTTTCTCCTTCCCCTGCATGAGCCAGTTCCAGTTTAACACACTTTTTATCTTTGCTGCCTTTCAATTCTTGCTTTAAAAAATGAAAAGGGGAAGGAAAAAATAAAAGTGAAAATCTTCAGCGACTCAAATGTAATGTTCCTTCGACATGAAGGCTGATCGCTTGGGATCAGTGGGGAATAGACTCGTCCAAGCTGATTGAATTGTAACTTTTTTTTTCCTCCCCAGAAAAGCTGCTTGAAGCTGGTGAGAGGGCTGCTCTGGTCAGTGTAGCCCTTGACAGCTTTTAACGTAATCGCTTCGTTATCAGGGCTTATTAAGATGACGCAGTCACTGGGGATTGAATGGGATTCTCGACCTTTCGTTGCTGAGAAATTTTTTTGAACAGCGCTTCCCTGCAGTAGGCAAATGGGGATGTATTTGCCTTGCCTCGCTCCTGAGTTTTGCTCAGTTAGCCCCTCTCTGCAGGGAGAAATGTCCGTATGCAGAACAATAACGTTTGCTGTTGTTCACTGGTAACTCCAGTTTCTCTGAGGTCTTGGTTTTCCCAGGAAGGAACGAGTGTCTGGTCCACCCCTGTCTTCTGCGGGGCGAGATTTGCTCAGCAGAGCTGCAGATCCCACATCTGAGCGCTGAGAAGCGTCTCTGTGCCCTCGGGGAGGGCTGGTGCTGATCGGGCACAGACGGCACCAGTTGCATGGCCCCAGCCCTGCTGAAATCTGTCAGCGCTCGGCAGGCACCTTGCTGCCAGCAGCCAGCTCTCTCCTCTAGTTCTGCAGTGTCCTTGGGTTCTGAACAGGGAGGCTTTGTGCTTTTTTTCCTCCTGCTGCTCACAGATTTACATAGGGGAGCTTTACAGGCTGCAGGACTCGGCGTCCACAGCAGAGCTGCTGTTACCTGCTTGAGGTGCAGATGGAGTTGGCCCAGGAGTTTTTCTCCTAACCTGTAGAACTGGACGGCATCTCCTTGACCTGTGTGGCCTTGGGGATGCTCTCCCATCTGTGCCAGCTCTTTGAACTGCTCTGAGGCTGCCCCTGTTAGTGGCTGCCTGGTGATAGTGAGCTGAGAAGCCCCTGATTTTGGAGGGACTGCTGAACTCGGCCTGTGCCAGGAGAGTCAGTAGCATCCCAGCTCATCTGCGATGCTCCCCACTGAGGCATATAAACAGCAAACAGCTTTGTCTGTCACAACTGCGGAGACTGTGTGAGGAGCTGTCACTCTGTTCTGACAATGTCCTCTCCCATCAGATGGCCCTGGGCTCTGTCACTCTGCCTCTCGCGTAATCCCTTGGCCGGCATCCATTTGGCTGGCGCTCCCCACAACGCTGACCCCATTTCCTGCCCTAATTCATCCAGAGGGGCTGCCACGGCCACGCAGCCCCCCGGGCGATGCCAGACGGGGCCGGAGTGATGGCCCCATTGCAGTGGGAAGCCCCATCACGGGAAGGAAACCCCCAGGACAGCAGCTCGTGGCAGGGACCGGCTCACCTTGCAGCAAAACTGGAAGCTTGAGCTTGCCTCCTCTTCCAGCACAGTGCTGGAGGAGCTGCGGCCTCTGCAATCAAAGGCCCATTAAAATACTTCCCTTGTTTCCTAGGCTAATTGATCTCAGTCAGTGATTTAAATCTTTCTATGGCTGGAACGTTCTATTTAAAGGAAGCTTCTATTTAAATTAAAAAACCAAAGCACCACACTGCTTTTTGCCTGCTGTTCTTCCTTGAGAAGCTGAAGAGGATAATAATTGAAAAGTATAAAGCAGACCTGTTTCTTCTCTTTTTCTTCGATTGCCTATGGTCACTTCCATTGTTTCTTCTATCCAGTCGAGGGTAGCCATGGAACTGGAAATTGCTGGCTCCGTGCTTATTTGCAGTGGCCTCTCATTAGACGGAAGGTATTACCATTTTGTTAAGGATTCAGCTGGTTCTACGTTAATGGGCAGCCCTGCGGTGAGCTCGGAAGGGAAGGCCTTCCCGAGATCTGCTCCCTGAAGTGCTGCACGGCCCCAAAGGCAGCTCCTGTGTGCCTTGGAGCTCAGAGAAAACCAGGCAGCGCAGACAGGTGAGGTTTGGACACAGGTCCAGGCGGCAGAATAGTTCCCAAATTTCTCATGCGCTTGGGCGTAGAACCAAGAACTGCTGCTTCGTGGCTATGCACCCAGCCCAAGTCATAAAATCTCTGCATTGAGCACCTTAAAACATCTGTGAAGGCAGCCTCGCCTTGCTGTGCCTGGCCGGGTCCTTTTCCTGCTCCCTCTGCCCAGGGCTCAGCTGCGTTCGGCTGGAGCGCGACGCGGCGCTCGGGTACCCTGACCTCCCGTGCTACCTGCAGGAGCGACGTGCTCGCTTAAAGTGCTCCTCGGTTGCAGATAAAAAGCCACTTACTGTATAGAAATGTGGTAATTTTTATAACTGAAATCAGCACGCTCGCTGTTTTCAAGTGGATTTTTCCCATTGATTCAACCTTTGCGTTTTACAATAGTGCTTTGCTAATTGGTACTTTGCATACACAGAGGGCTGGTGTGTGGCGCTCTCCGCCCCAGCAAAGATTTAATAGGAGATGCAGTAGTGAACATTACTTATTACTTAGGTTTCCTTCCTTTTATAAATCACTTTATAGAACGCTTACTAGCACACTCCAAAGTATTACCATAAATAATTAAAGCCAAATTGCAATTGACAAAATAAAAGAATAAAGCCCCTTTTATGATGCATTACCCTGACTTTCTTCCCTTTTAATTGCCCTTGCTCCACCGTTTATTTGGAGAGCACAGAGGTTCGTGCCAGGCGCGTGTGCGGGGGGATCTCTCATGCTCCATGAGCTGCAGTGCCTCGGGGGAGGCCAGCAGCAGATGGCAGCGAGGTCGCTCCACGTGTGCAGGGCTTGCAGTAAGGATGGCGACCACGTGCAGAGGGTTGGGAGAGGAGGCCGTGCAGGTCTGTGGTCAGGCTGACAAAGCAGTGCAGTGTTTCGGGAGCTGGCACAACAAGGAGAGGTGTGTGCTCCGTGCTGTGAAATGGGGGAGCTGAGAGCTCCTGCTGAGAGCCAGATCCTCGCAGGTGGATGGTCTCCTCTCCTCCGCAGAGTCCCTTGCGTCCACAGGATTCATCTCTGCAGCAGAGCTTGTAGCTCTGGAGGTCCCAGCTTTGATCTGTTGCTGGCCAAGACAGCAGTTGTCAGATAAGGCGGTCGTGAAAATCAAGGTGGCTCCATCTTAGGACTTGATGGACGTGTTAAGATGACAGCAATGGGAAGGGAATCTTCCCCTGCTTTGTGTGAAATCTGCTCCATCGATAAGCATTTGAACCCAGTTCATGACAAAGCAGAAGCGCTGTCCAAAGAGAAGGAAGGTGTCAAAATATGGTGAACCCGAACATCCTCCCAGAAGGCGGAGACCCCCGCTTCCCTCCCCCAGACCCACCTGCTGCTCGTGTTCCCTGTGCACCAGTTGCCTTTGCAGGCAAGGGGACCCCTTGCTGGCCTTGCTCCCGAATCGCCCTTTCCTTTGCTGCCTTCTCCGTCTGCCAGCTGGGATCCAGCCGGCAGTTGCTGAGGGCTCCGGACGAGTTGTCCCACTCAAGGACGCTGAATTAAGCTTCTGTGTCACCTTGTTTAAGTGCCTGATTAAATTAAACCTTGCCTGCCTGGATTGAGTGATGTCATCTTTTTATTATTTATTTTTAGATAAATTGGAAAGGTTTTGTTTCTAGAGGAGCAGAAGAGGAAATAAATCATGCTTTGCAAGAGCTTCCTTGGGGGCAGGGGGGCTGTCACCTCCCCGGTCTCAGCTGTGCCCCACACCGCAGGAATTTATTCGATTAAGCTCTGCTGAGGTGCACCTGGGGACAGCAGCAGCAGCTACGGGTGTTTGGGACCCAGCCATGGGTGTCTCCTGGTAAAGGATCCTTTCCCACCCAGAGCTTCTTGCTGCTCAGCTTCATTAGATGGCTAAGTTAGGAGAAAAGAGCATCTGTGTGTTGCGTAAACAAGCAGCTCGTGTAAAAATGCCATCTATGTGGGGTTTGTGGAAGAGAAAAGGTAGGTCTTCACCATACCTGCGTGCCAGAAGTGGAGCATTTAATCCATTGCAGCCTTTACCAGGGAGCTAATACTTCTTTCTTTGTGACATTTTCCCTTTTGGGTGTGCTTTTCACCCAGATAGCTCTCGCACATGCTGCCAGGAAGGATGGGAACTTTGTGTTAGCTCACCAGGACCCTGGGTCACGGCAGCTTTTCATCTCTCTGGAAAGGTCTGTGTGGTCATGTCGTTTCAAAACCAACCAGATACGAATCTCCTGGGTCACTGAAGGGAGTCTGAGAGGGTATTCCCAGCTTTTTTTGTGGTCTGGCAAGCCCAATATTATTCTTAGAAGGCAAAACAGTGTTTTTCAAGGACACCCAACCAGAGGAATGTCGTTATTCGGTGTGCGTGGGATGGAATCTGGGCCTGAATTGGCCTGGGAGGGACAGAGTCTCCCAAGAACAGTTTCATTCACTCTGTGCCTCTCCTCTCCTCCAGTCAAGGGTGTTCTCTTGCAGCATAATTGGTCCCAGTGCCCACCTTAGGCATCAATGACGTTCCTGCAGTGCAGCTGCCTTTAATTTGGGGGAATTGTTAAAGTTCATGAAGACAGTCACGTTCTATGCCATCTGCTGCTTGTGCTGGAGATAACCACTGTACGGGCCGCGGCACGGTGCTGGACGAGGAGCCAGGAGCATCCTCGGTCTGCCTGCACCTTCTCCACCCTCCGTCCCTCTTTTTGCTCGTCTAGGTTTTTTATAAGCAAGGGCTTCTCTTGCCATGCTGTTGTCTGGTGTCATTAGTCTCGGTCTTGGTTTGGGGTTCTCACGCTGCAGACGCTAAACAGGCGCGTTACAGTTTGGCAGAGGAGCCGCCTGTTCCGTCCAAGGGCACAGCAGATAGCAGCGGGACCGTGGAAGCGATCGCAGCTAACCTAGACCTGAAGGTTGCCAGGAAAGAGCATTATAAATAAATTTTGGAACGTAGACTGCTAAGACTTTGAAAGGGGATATTGCAGGGAATGATTCGAGCAGTTGACACGAAGGAGCGCGGATTGACCTCCTTGTTTTCTTAGTATCGTTGTGCAGAGCATTTTTAGCGTGTCCCATCTTGCTTGTTGCAGACGTGAAACATTGCAGTTTCGTGTGAGCTTGGCTAAAACCAATGCCCCGCTCGGTTCATCTGTAATGCGCCATCATTTCTGTTTCCTTTTGAGGCTGAGAGGAGAAGTAAAGCTTTAGGAAAGGAACAAAATAAATAGAGGGAGCTGCAACTGGTTTAGCATTCTACAAAGTTTCTCCCAAGTCCTCCAAACCCTTAATTGACTCAGGAGCATAAAATTGAGAAGGGGAGAGAGTGAGAGAGCATGCGGAGTGGCGCGAGCAATTTGAATAATTTATTGTCCTTTGAAGTTGCAAGAGAAATTTCAGCTGCCTTGGGGAGTAATTTCTCCCCATTCTGAAAGGGTTTCTCCTTATTTTAAACTCATTCAGAGGATGATAGTTTTGCATTTTCTGCATAATTAATGAGCATAACTCCCCTCCACACTCGCGCAACCTTTAAAGAGTGTTGGGGTGATGAAACTTGGTGGTTTTTTTAATTAATAAAGTCAAATTAATTTGGCTGTGTCCTCTTCCTCCCTCACCTCCGTTAGAATTTGTGGATTTATTCATAAATTAGTCTGAGCGTGCTGTTAAGAGTAGCAACACTTACTAATCTTCAGCCTTGACTTTGATTTGTTTGAATGAGTTGCTAAAAGGCGTTGTGTTTTTTTTTTCAGCTCAGCTATTAAAGATCACGGCTCGTGTCATCAGCCAGTGAGCCAGGAAGATTCCCTCAGCTCTCATTTTTCTGTTGTCTTTCTGCATGGGTAGGAGCTGCTTGGTTTTGAGGGTTTTCTGTTTGCATCTTTCTTTATGAAGGCTTCCATACCCCCCTCTCCTTACATGATCTGCTGATCATGGTTAATTCCAGTAGCTGCCACTTGAGGGACTGCCGTCGCCTGAACGGAAGAGGGGTTTTTTTTGCTGTGGTGCCTGGAGGGGCTGCATTACGTACGGTCTTCTGATAGGAAGCCATCCATTGCATCTCTTGGCGGGTGTCAAGCATGAACAGAAAAGTGTCCTCCTGCAAACAAGGTCCCCATTCTCAATCATGGTTTTTGATAGAAGATTTAGGGGATTTCTTGTTGCAGCTTTTCCATGTTTCCATCCCTCTCTCATGTGTTGGATGGTTTTATTCTGGCTCGTTGACTCCCCAGTTGTCCCCGACCTGAATTTGTCAGATCTCACTACTGTTGTTGCATTCGCCCCTTTTTTTCTTCTCTTGTGTTGATGTGCTCACTACAAATCTGAATGATGAATCTTGTGGTTCAGAGACAGGAATTGTAATGACTCATGTGGTAGGAGTCAAAGTTCGTGATTGTTAAAGGTTGTGTTCGCCCATTAGTCAGGCTTTATTAGATTTTTATTTCTTGTTTTCAAGATCTCCCGTTCGTGAGCTCCCTTGACATCCCAGTCTCAATACTGATGAGCAATACAAGCTCAAAATACACTGTTAAGACTCTAGATGAGGTGTTTCAAGCTTGTATACCCAGAATTTCCTTTTGTTCAATGGTAAATGTGGGCTGAAGTCTCTTACCAGCAATCGGATAAGAATGATATAACAAGCTTTTGAAAATACCCAAAATTTTGTGCTCTAAGAATTGTATCTTGGCCTTTTCCTGTAGGCGAGGAGTCTTCCTCTCTTGCATAAAAGAAAGAAATATTTCTTAATTTTTGGGGGAGCGCGTGCTTCAAAATATATCAAAATATCAGGCTAATGCTTTGGAACAGTAGAACTGTTTGTGGGAAGGAAATGGAAGCAAGATAGCTTTAATTTAAAGGAGCAAAGGAGCTTTATCAGACAATAGTGTATTTATCTGGTGTGCCTTTCATCCCCAAATGACTGTATTAGCTGGCAAATCATGATTGGGATCGTTCATCTGCTGCAGCACTGCAGCCCCTTCTAAGCTGGCAATGCAAGGCTGGGGACTGAGCCGTGTGTTTACATTTTGCAGAAGTCTTTGTCATATCACTAAACCAAGGATCAGAACTGACCTCTCTGATCACAGCCTTGGGGCTTCTTGCACTGCACTTTCTCCGAAAGACCATGAGATGCTGAAGCTTGTAGCAGTTTGTTTTCCCCATCGCTGCCGATTCTGCTGTCACTTCCCAGCAGCTCAGGACCTCTGCTGGGCTATATTAAGATGGCATGCCCCCCCGGGAGCTGGGATCCTTGCTCGTTAAGCTTTCTCTTCTTTCAGGCTTGTCCCACAGGTGGTGGTTTTTCATGTTCTGGCATCCCCCATAGACTCTGGTTCTGTTAGTGGCTCAAGCAGAGCAGCAGAAGCTGAGTAAAGGCCAAGCCCTTTCTAGCTGCGTCTTCTCTAGGAAGGGGATGAGTTGAGCTTCTCCGAGGTGCCGATGCCAATGACACGGCTGGAGAAGAAGCTGTCTTAGCAACATGGCAGGGGAAGGGAGAGCTCTCTGCCGTAAGCTTCAGATTGCAAACAGTCTGGGATGGCTGTCATGATGTTGATGGACAAGGGGCACTCATTATGTTGCCAGGACAGCTCCTTGGGTTTCTTGCTCTGCTCTGGGTTATTATGCCTTGTTATAGGGCTTGTGGACAAATATGGGATGTGATGTTGTTACAGTTGATTGAAAGCACTTGCATGTCCCCAGGGTCTTGGCCTGCCACGTTGCTGAGGCTGCACGTGCTCCTGTGCTTCCCAGCCCTGCAGCAGCTGATCCCAGGGCTGCCATCTTACATGACAGCACTGCTCGTCTGCTTCAGCTCTTGCTGGTCTCAGGGAGTTTCTTTCTTCCTGGCATCACAATGTAGAGCCAGAAGGTGAATAAGAGTCCTGGGCAGAGATGCTACAGAGATCCATCTGCAACACCACCTACCTGCTGCTTTGCCCTGGAACCGCCCTGTGCTGGGTGCAGACAGAGAAGCAGTTAGTGCACCTGAAGCACTCTCCACGCACCTGAAGCACTCTCCACCCTATTTCTCCTTCATTAAACTGAAGCATATGTAGTATTCCTGGCTTCCACCATGTCACAGCTCTCACAGGATGAGTAGGTTCTGGTGCACACACACCACGTGTTGTGAGGCATCAGTTTTACTGAGCTGGGGACAGAGGGGAAAAGCAGAGGCTGCATGGCCCAGAATACCAGCCCACTCCTTGTGGAACAGGGACAGTCCTGTCGAGCAGTTTGCACCCTGCGTATGTGTTAGGTATCATTACACTGTGCCCTGTGCATTTGCGTAAAGCACAGTTGGAAGACTGTTTTCCTTGGCTGTGTCAGGGTGCCAGTCACTAGGGCTGGGACTGATCTGTGACAGCGGCAGATTCCCTTTGTGCTAGGGAGGAAGGTGGATCCTTTCCCTTCATACGGATGCATGAGAGTAGCCTGAAGAAGTCCTGCTGGAACTGGGTGACTTCATACTATCTGCTGTTCCCAGGCGGTAAGGCACGGTCCCATCCCTTAAAACTAGCAGTTTAAATAGACCAGAAGGAAGGATTATGCTTTTCCTCCAGCAGGCAGGATAACGTGTTTTTTTCTCACCTTGGGTGTCAGAACTAGGAATAGATTTCGGTAGCCTCAGTCTCATCCTGCCTCCTCTGCTGCAGGCTTGTACCTCCTCTTCCAAAGGGTCTGTATCTGAACGCATTGCAGATAGGTGCCTGAAGGCTGTACGGATGTGCCAGGTCCCCAAAACAGCAAGTCTCAAGGCAAGAAGAGCTTGGTGTGGTGCTAGCTATGAAGGGCCTGCTGCCTCATCCTGGCTGAGGGGAAAGGTGGGAGCTGGCAGGCCTCGGAGAGGAGCAGGCGCTGGGCTTGTTGGACAGCTAGCAGAGTCGTTGTGTATAAATGAGTTCTTGATCTTTCTCGCCCATTTTCAGCTTGTCTTAAATCCCATGCCGAGTCACATCCTTCGCTGTGTCCTTCCTTCTCTGTGGGCTTGCAAGAAAGGGGAGGGGGAAAAATTTCAAATGACATCCCCACATTTCTGACAGGGGGAAAGCCTGTGTACACTTGTGTGCAGCCCAGCCGTTCTGAGTCAGGTAAGGGCTTTGATAGATCAGCACCAGGGGAATAGCAAGGTGGAAGTATTTCACTTCTAAAAAAACGTCCTCAGTCTTTTTTTACCCTCCTTTCCCCAACCTTGCCAGTCCCATCTCCCTGAAGGGAGCCAAGAGCTGCTGACAGTAAGAGGAAGTCTCTGTCTGAAGCCTATAATTATCCTGTCTGCCTTCCCAGAAAAGGCCAGTTGGGGAGCGAGTGTGCTTCTGTTTCATGGACCAGCCCTGCGTTCTGCTGCCTCCCCAATTACTGCTTAATGGACTTTTTATGATGATAAGACGACTGGGTTGGGAAGAAGTTATTGATGGGGAAATGGAATATAATTCACTCCTTATTTGTTTGTTCTGTCAGAAAACCCTCATTTTAATTTTATTTGTGAGGCACTGAGAAACAGCCCCAAGAAAAAAATGCAGAATCTGTCAGTAAAACCTTGGATTTCAAGGGGACCAGAGTCTCTGCAGGACTTCTGCAAGGGGTGTTTTCAATCTCCTTGTGTGTCTCCATAGAGACCCTCGCCACTGCCTGCATCAGTCCTGCTCCCAGTTTGCAGCTCTCACTCCTCTCATGAAGAAAAATGTAAATTCTGAAGCCATCTTTCTTGCTTCTACCCCTCTTGCAAGCTCCCCCGCTCTCCAATGCCGCTGCTTTGCAATGCGTACCCGTTCCAAACATCGCATTCTTGCTCCCCACTCTCCATCTGTCTTAAATTTGGCTGCTCTCTCCTGTTTTCATCTGCTCTGTGGCTTGTCTCCTCTAATCTTCACTTCCTTGCTCTGGCTCTGAACAGCTCCCTGCTCTCCATCTTGCTCCATTCCTCTTGCATTCTCCCCATCAATCTCTCCTCTCTTTTCCCCCGCTAATGCGTCTGTGACTTTGCCATCATTTCTTCCTTCCTCTCCCTCCTTAGCTCCCCAGTTTACTGGTGTCCCAAAGCTGTTTTCTGCCCCTCCGGCCGTGTCCCCCAGGCCATCCCCAGCTGCTCAGCACTCCCGCCTCGATCTCTCAAACACAGGGCACACATCTGCTGCCTGCAAGCAGACCGCAGCAGCACGTGTGTCAAACGTGTTTCTAAAGCAGCAAACAGCCACCCGGTGCTGAGCCCTACCCAGGTTGTACGTTGCCTGCGAGGTTTTTAAAAGGGGAGATGAAAGCGCTACCGCCCAGCGCTGGAGTTGGGGGAGTACCTTGTCCTCCTTCTCCAATTGTGAGCCTGTCAGCAGCTGTGGGAAATGAAGATGGAGTTTCACTAGATCAGCAGAAAGTTTCAGCCCAAAAACCAAAGAGGGGGGCAGGAGGAGAGAGGGAGCTTAACCCTTTGCATGTTGGAGAGAACACCATGGGATTCTTTCATAGACTCACAGAAAGGTTTGGCTGCTCTTGAAGCTAGAAGGGTGAGAAATAGCCTGTCAAGAGAGATGTCCTCATTCAAGCTAACATGACCCGGTTGTTTGGAGATTGCAAAGCTTTTGTCTGGCTTTTACATTTTAACTTCTCCCAACCATAAATGCATGTGGGAGAAGGTCTCTGAGCTCTGCCTCTGCTGATTCTTCCCAGTTATTTTGTTTTGTTTGTGTTGCAGTGTTTAGAGGCTGTAGTTGTATGCAAGACCACCTATGGTGTTGAGTGCTGAGCAGATCCATGCTGAGACCCTCCTTTACTCCAAATTGCTCGTAGTGTCTAGACGAAAGCAGGCAGGCAGGCAGGTGTGAGGAATGAGGATTGTCACCTCCACGCTACGGGTGGCAGACTGAGGTGCTGGGAAGGGTGAGCGCCCAAGGTCAGCTGAATTTGCGTCAGAGCAAGAGAGCTGAATCCCGATTGTGGGAATCATCTGGAGCCTTGAAGAGCAGATTGGGGTTTGTTAACGCTAACAGCAAAATGACATTGACTATAAATGGCTTAATGGCCTCCTCTTTTGCCTTTGTTCTTGAAAGGCAAAGGTGTGGATGTTTGTGTGTATAGATTATATTGTATATGCACAAAAAAAGGATGTATTTTGATCAGTTCTGTATTTTTGAGCTAGGGTAAAGGCTGACACTGCCTAACATGCCCTGAATCCCTTCTGTGGCATGGGCAAGCTCTCACAGAGGGCACCTCCCCAGGGAAAAGGCGGGCTCAGAACCATGGGGCCATTTGTTGAAGGCTGACCAGGAATGGTGGGCAAAAAGACACTGCCCTGTGCGTTCAGAAAGGCTGCAATAAGCTGACCAAACAGCAATAAAATGGCCTTCTTGCTTTTGCCTTAGTCTCTTTGGCCGTCTCAGGTAGAGCTGAGAGCCCTCTCCATTCCCTGCGGCAGGGATAATGGCTGTTTATTCACCAGCGAAGAAAGAGCTGAAACCTGGGGCCTCGTCTGCTGGCACCATGGGTCAGCGGGACCTGTGCGTGGGCCTGTACCAGAATGCTGGTGGCGGGGATCGGGGTCACCAAAAATGGAAGCAAAACCTTTTAAAGTATGTGTTTTGTAACTGGCTTTCTTTTGTTTCCATGGATTGCTGCTGCTGTGGGCGAGGGGCCCTTTCAGCCAGACTCATGCTGCTCTGTGCTGGGGCCAGAGGAAAGAATAAGTGGTTTGTCTTTATTTGTGGTCCATTGTCGAGGTGCTTTCCTGGAGGCAATGTGGGGGGGTTGTAAAAAGAGGCCTGATGATCACTGAGGTGAATTTTGCCATCTCAAATCAGCCCCGGGCCCCTGCTGGGAGGCTGGAGAAGAGGCGAGAGCTGGGGGGTCAGAAGGAAGCAGAGGTGTGGAGGCGCCTGTATGCAGCCCCCTCCTCAGGGAGGGCCTGCAGGGTGCAGGTTTACACGCACACTGCCCGTTCCCCCTCCCAGGGCTGGGGCCAGTGACACACTGAAGTGGTCAGGGACCATCTTCGGGCCCTGCTTTGCCTTGTTTTTATCCGCCATGGGGCTGAGGGGCAGGGAGTCAGGCCCGCACCAAGGCACAGAGACAGGCCTGCGGCTCTGTTACAGCACCTCCAAGCCTCCCCTGTGGGAGCTGTGGTGGAAGGAGGTGGCAGACATGCTAGATATGTTGTCCTTCTCCCTGCAGGAGCAGCTTTCTGCCTCAGACTTGCCCCACAGCTGGTGGGGCTAGCTCGGGAGAGGAACAATTCAGGTCTCAGCTGAGTTTCCCATCCATTTTGTCAGTAAAGGTGGGGGGGGGGTCTCCTCTTCCTCTGGCAGAGAGGTGGGAGCCTGCATGCCACCAACTGGTGCTGTGCATAACGGGACTGAGGGTTTTGCCCCAGGATCTTCAAGGTGTAGGGCAGGGATGTGTGTGTGTGCTTGCACAGCTCAGGCTGGAGGAGCAGGGGGCAGTTTTCAGTCAGATCTTGTTGGTCCACCCCATACATTTCCCAAATTGCTGTGTATTCCTGAGCCAGCACCAGGGGCACTTCAGCTCAGGAGGCTGGGAGGATGTTGGCGCATCGATCTGGAAGGCTGGCAAAAATGCTTTGAGAATCAATTTTTGTCTCAGAAAAGCCCAGGGAAGTCAATATTTCCCCAGTGTGACCTGCCTCTCTCTGTCCCGCCATTTGAGCTGACTCTCGTTGACCTTCCCAGATTGCTGGGAAGCAGGCTAGTGCTTGCCATGCTGTTTTAACACAGCCCTCTCTGCTACCAGTGCTTCATTCCATTAGCCAAGCTGGTGTGAGTTTTCCCTTCAGAGTGTGTCTTCAGGCACAAACTGGGATAGCGTGGAGAATGCTGCTCCTACCCTGTTGCATGGTTTTGGGGCTAAACGCATCCCCAGGCTCCTTGTCCACCTCCCTGTCCACCTTGTCCACATAAGCCCACCTGCAGGAGAGGCAGCCAGGTCTGTCTGGAGACCAGTCTTATGGGAGGCAAGGAAGAAGGATCAGTGGTGCAAGTTCACAACTGCCTTTTTTTCCTCCCCTTCAGCTGTTGGCTCAGTTACATTAAGCCCAGTTGTGCCTCTCTACCAGCGCTCAAACCACCTCTGGGTTTTCCATCCCTTTCTCTGTCTTTGGCATCTGATGTTTCAAGCAGGCATATGGTGGCTGGCCTGTCTCCCTCACTCCTCATCCGCCCGCTACTCACCATGGCAGCAGCTCCTGAGGGACATTTAGGTTTAAAGGGTGAGATGTCCCCTCGTTTTCCCCACTCCTACATCTTACAAACTTCCTTACTGGAAAGTTCCTCAGACTGGTTTGGTATCTGTGTATTATTAACAGGAGGTGGTTTCTTTTTACATGACTGCATTTGAAGAACTTTTTCTGCTGATGTGTCACATGAAAGTATGAAGGAAGGAGAGTCGAAGCAGCAACAGATTCCTCTTCTGGGAGGAAAGCTGCCTTGGTGTGCAGGGTACGTGGGCTGATGCCTTACCATGTTCCCCTAGTGTTTGTGCCGCAGGGATGAGTCGGAGACCCCACCCTTATCACCTCACAGCTTCTTCTCAAAGTCTGCGTAAGGATTCACAAAATCCCAGCAGTAAATGTGCGTCATGTCCCTTCTGAACAGATGCCGGGACCGTCCGTGTTTCTCTAAGCCTGTGCTTCAGCAAGTGAAGCCGACTGGAGGTTGTCTGCATGGGGGGGACCATGAGGGTGAGCTCACGGTCTCATCAGCTGCCCTTGTGGCATCGGCCTTGGCAGGATTTAGGAGCAGAGGGGCAGGAGCAGAGCTCTGTGCATGGTCTGACAGAGGTTAGGGCAGGGGGCAGGCAGTGCGGGTGCTGGTCATCTTTGCGGATGCAGTTGCGTAGCATGGGATGGATAGTGGATATACGTCTCTTCCTTAAAATCCATGGCAACTATGCAGCGTGTCTCTTGCCCTGAGTGTTGCTTTTGGGAAGTGCGTGGGCAGTCAGCAGGAATAAAAGGTTCAGTTTAACTTGATGGCTTTCCATTAAGCTGTAGAGAAGAATCACAGGTACACAGCAGCCAGCTAGTCTTTGCAGCCTTCTCTCCTGAGACCCAGACCCCAGGAAACCTCTCATAACTAGGAAAATTCTTTTAAGTTCCAGGTTTTCCCACTCCTGCTTTGATACTGCAAAAACCAAATTCTTCTGCTTTGCAAGCTGAGAAAGGGGGAAAAGAAAAATGTCTTGTGACCCCCAGACCTAAGTAGAACTCACTCAGGGTTTTCCAAGACTGACTTTTCTCAGCTCTCCCTAAGGGAAGTGTTAAAAAAAAGCTCCTGGGTTGCAAGTATGTTGCCTGGAAAATGCCTGTCTCCGATTTTCATTTATTTATTTAAAACTGAGGCCCTGCAATCTTGGCAAATGAGGTGAAACACATAAGCCATTCTGAGTGTGCTGATAGTGTTTCACTTTCACACGGCACCTTGTTGCTGCTTTCGGAGCCTTTCGAAGCGATTTGCAGAGCTGGAGCAGGAATTCTAACTGCATGTTTCACTGCAAGCTGGACTTGGCACGGCAGAGCTGTAGCAATCCTACGCAGCACGTAGGAATTTGTTTCAGCTTTCTATCATCACCACCTTGCCTGTGATAGTGCTGGCTTTCTCTTTTCCAGAGGAGAGAGGGCTGTTCTGCAGTTGGTGTGGGCTGGAGTGACAAGGGGTGCATAGGTGGAGAGCGTAATGGGTGCTTTGACAGGGGGAGGGGGAGAATCAAAGCTTGGAGCTCAGAGTCTCGGGCAATTTCAAAAACAATAATTTAGCTTTGATTTTCACTGATTTTCCAAGTGAATAGCAAAATCTAAGGGACTACTTGTTAGGGATTTTTGTTTGGTTTCTTTCCTTTTGTCTCTCGTTCTCCAACAGCTAGTTTATCGTAGGCAGCTCAGCATTGAGGTGACCTCGGAAAAGCAGCGTTCACAGAGCAGGTCGGCTTACCTGTTAGCACACAATGAGTCGACAGAGTTCCTAAAAAGGAACGCTGAGCTATGACTCCGGTTCTTTCCCTATTTGGAGCACCTTCGCTTTCGTCAAGACAAAAATAGAACCTTATTTGTCCTTATTTGTGCTCTAATTGTACTGCTTGCACCCATTTAAATCTATACGTAACATTAAGGATTGTTAGGGGCTTGCGTTTTGGGAAATGAACTCGCATCAATAAAATGCTCTTAAAAGCCCGGGCTGATTTTGGCTGTACCTTCAGAATTGACCTCTGCAAACTCTTCGGATTTTGAATCTAGGAGAACAGAGGAAGGAAGTCAGGTTGCAGGCAGAACGAGCGTTTATATTTTAGCCTGAAGCAAAGTTTTGGTGTTGCCTTTCTTGGATGGAAGACAGATTCCCAGGTGCCAGTGCCTCCAGCAGGACTTGCGTGATAACCTTTAGCAGTAACATTGCAAAGAAGATTCTGACCTCTAAATATAGATTTGGATATTTATATATCTGATGCTTTGTACACACAGCGTTCGGTGGGACATAAACAGCTCCAGCAAATTGTATTTACCTCCAGCATGGAAACAAAGGCTTGATTGCATCACATGAGCGTGCTCCGCGGCTTTTATTTATATACTCCTGGCCACACCAGGCAGGGGAGGGGGGAATGCTGCCTTTTGTTTTTCGACCCCTAGAAGACCCTGGAGACTTCTCGTTAGCTACCATTTGCCCTCTTCTTCTGCTTTTTGGTAGGCTGTTTACATCTTGTTTTATGGACTCTGAGTGTGTACGTATAAACATACAGATTTCACAGTCATGTGGTCTCCTTTTCTCAAGAATAACAGACGGCAACTTTATGATCTGAGTGATTTTATTTGAACACAGCTGTGGCCTTGTCATTTAAATATTTCAATAAATTTTAAACTAACTAGACAAGAGGAAACCGTGCAGGGAAACAGGTTAGAGCGTGGAGGGAAGGTTCTCCAAGGACAGAGGCAAGATGGGCTCTGCATGGGCGCTCCTGGCCCCATTGTCTTCCCATCAGAAGGCCCTTGACACCTTCCTTGGTCAGAAAGCCTGTCCCAGCATCCTTCCCCTCCCTGCAGAGATGCTCTTGACTGTTAAGAAATGAATGGGAGTTGCTGTGGTAGGAGGAAGGGAGGGGTGCTGCAAGCTCAAGTGCTGTTCCCTTGGGTCCAGGCTAGCTGAAATGCAGCCCCAGGCTGTGGGTGTGCTTGTTCAGGCCTGCACCTTGGAGCAGCTGGTTGTAAAGAGGCTTTGCAGAGCTTTTGGATTCCTCTTTAGCATTGTGAATTCTTCATCTTTTCTCAGATGTCTCGTGATGAGTAGGGGGAGAAGAGGGGAAGGGGAAACTGCAGGAGCAGACTGCAGACTTGGCTGCCATGCTCTTGTCTTGACAATTGGATTATTTCAAAGTGATTTTAGCTTTCATTTCTTGTGCTGTATCCTACCAACTTGGCTGTTCCACAGGCTGGTGTGCCTGTTACCGTGTAAGTGTTCTGGTGAGGGAGAGGGAGAACATTTGGGGATAAAAACACAGGTGCTACATGCCAAGGGCATTCCACATCCCAGAGCCACTGGCATCAGGCTCTTTCACACCATCATCCTCGAGATCTCTTTGTACCACATTTCCTGTTCCATTTATTTCATGGTCCTTTTCTCACACTGTACCCCTGCCTTGCCTGTGTTCCTCTAAGTCCACCCCATTCTGTGGTGACTCGTTCATCTGCTGGGCTCTGGGGAGTGCGGTTCAGTGTTTCTAGATACTGTTTTCAGCTCTGCCAGCCTTTGGTGATGATTCGTAGATGGGCTTTACACGGTCGGCTTTCCCTGTGCAAAACAGTTTAAAAGTCCACTCTTCAGAAATAATAGGCTTTGCAAAATCATCCCACTGGAATCTCTCTGTAGGATCAGGCCCTTAATCATTTTGTGATGTAAAATGGAGGCAAAGACTGCTTGTTCCCAAAAGGTGAAGAGGTTTAATTTCATCCGAGATCCTTAGAGGATAGCAGTGATAATGCTACTATTAATTACAAACAGCGTTTATTAGAGTTTTTCTGTCCTCGTGACGATGATTATATTTATTTTTTTTATATTTTTTTTCCTTAAAGGTCCCCCTGTGTTCATTAAAAAACCCGTGGACCAAATCGGCGTGTCAGGAGGGGTGGCCTCCTTTGTATGCCAAGCAACTGGAGACCCAAAGCCACGGGTCACCTGGAACAAGAAAGGGAAGAAAGTGAACTCTCAGAGGTTTGAGGTAAGAGACGTCCTTCAAATCGGTGTCTGTGCGTGTGTAAAGAGAGAGAGGCTGACACAAAGCAGCTAGTGCTCTTGTGGCCGTTCTAAGACCCAGTAATTGAGGGAGGTTTGGAATGCGAGGAGTTTTAATGGCAGAAAGAGTGAAATGCAAGCTTTTGGCCATGTCAACAGCTGGGATTGTTCCAGAGCAAGAGAGAACTTGGCTTACTTACATTATTGGAGTTTTTTCTGTTGTTTTGTTGGTTGTTTTTCCTTTCCCCTCCTCAGATACAATATAAAGCTGCCTTCTTCCCTCCCTAAGAAACTCCAGCTAAGCTGGTGGTGCTTCATCTCTGTAAATGTACCTTTCGTACCCATCCGTGACTCATTATTTTAACCCTGGGACAGCCTGGAGTAAACATTACAGCTGCTGGCAGCCAGACCCAAGCGTTTGGTATTGTTTAGATAGAAATGAGAGTGGAGGAACAAGAACTAGGAGGTCATCCTGTGGAATTCGCTGGGGGACAATGTCCTGCCAGGCAGCTGTGTGCTGAGAAGAGCTCTGTGGTGTTAGTTGCCCATGCAGATGGAGGAAGGAGGTGGGGATTCGTTTGTATTTTGTTTTCACTTGGTCAGTTTCCCTGTGCTTAATCACAGTTGTACTCTGAACACCCACCCGTGCACACACTCACCACGGCTCATTATTTCAGAGCATTTGAGATGTGTGTATCAGTTTTGGTGGGTCGGTGGTCAGGGATGGGGTTTGGTGTGAAACAGTTCTCGGCCAACTTGAGGTCACTGGAGAGAGAAACCGAATATGCTGGCCATGTGTGTGGGACTGAGGGACAGCTGAGGTGTGTTTTCGAGTGTCTGTGTTTGGACATGGGCTGGTGCCTCCTTTAGAAGCAGGAATGAACCTTCTACTTACAACCCAAGGATGCTTACTGTCTCTCTTTCCCTTTATCCTCCAGACAATTGAATTCGATGAAAGCGCAGGTGCCGTTTTGAGGATCCAGCCACTCCGGACTCCCCGGGATGAGAACATTTACGAGTGTGTTGCTCAGAACCCTCATGGGGAGGTTACCGTCCATGCCAAGCTCACCGTCCTCCGAGGTAAAGATCGTGCCTGCCTGCCATGTGTCAGCATCATGGGGGAGAAGGCCCCCTAGAGCTTCTCCCTTCCTTCAGATGAGTGGGAACTGTCACAAAACACATGGCCAAAGGACAAAGTCCTTCGTTTGCTCTTTTATCTCAGAGAGTCATAAAAGTGCGATGTAAGAAACAAAGCTAAAACCAGACCATTCAGGAGGTTTGACTGGAAGATGAGCTGAGGTTCCTTTCCTCCTGAGTTACCCCATGATTCTATGATCTTCCCTCGCCTCCAATAAAAAATCCCTCCCCAGGTTTACAGGCAGCACCAGAGATCCTTTGCTCCATGCACTCTCTGAGAACACAGTTCCCCTCTCCATTTTGTTCTTTTTTTTCCACTTGTCCCCGCTCTAGAGGATGTTTACATGGATGCCTCCTTCATGTCATCTGTTAGAAATATGCTCTCTGAACTTGATGTGGGGGAGGGAACAATATGCTGTTGCTGTGGATGCCTCTGGATGTTTTCTGTTATTACCCTGGAGATCTGTAAAATTGTTATGTGAAACACCGAACTAGGCTGCTTGCTAAAACTGACCCACTTCAGGAGGAAAGATGGATGGTGATCTCCATGCAAACCACAGGGCAATGCAAGTGATCCTGGCAGAAAAGCCTGGCGGGGGGTGGTGGATAACTGCCTGCGAGCTCCTGACGGGGCCTTAGCTTGGGAGCGTTGGCCGTGGATGGAGCCATCAGCAGGAGGTGCTGTAGAAAAGCTGCAGGCTTTTGAATGGGGACACTTGTGGTAAGAGCAGTGATTTCTGCAGTCAGCATTGCTCACACCAGTTTGAGGTGCTCCAGGCATTGTGTGGTCCTCCTAAGGCCGAGTGGTGGCTCTGACTGAGTGCCAATTGCCTTTTCTTCAGCAGTTTCAGTGTTCTCAGGAGCATCTGGAGTCCTTTTGTTTGAAAAGAGAGCGAGCACATCCCTAACAGTACAGAGCCGTGCAAATCCCTGACATACAGCAATAAACAAAGATCAGACACGAAGGGCACGTGGCAAAACCCTTTGTGTCCCTTCGTAGCAGGAATATCCCCTCTGCTGCCCACCCGGCAGGCTCAGTGTTGTCAGGATGCCGCCTTCCTTGGAGCATGCGGGCTCGTGGTCCAGTCATGCCTGACAGATTTGTGTAGGTGCACTTCAGTCGTTGTGCTGCTCCTCTGCCTGGCGTGGCATTTAACCTTCTGTTAGCTGCGTGTGGTGGGCTGGAGCTGTCAGGAGGCTGGAACAGCGCTCTGTGACAAGAGCGTGTCGAGCTGGGAGCCTTGTTCTTCACACTTATTCCCGTGTATTCTCTGGAGCTGTGATGGGTTGGGAGGGATGCCCTTGTGATCACATGCAAAATTCCTACCCCTACAATTCAGTCGTGAGCAGTGGCAAGAGAGAAAGCGTTCCTCCAGCTCCCGCTCTCACAAACCCTCTGGATTCTCACATCATTTTTCAGGCACGCTCTACCACAAGAAAGCTGCAGCGTCTGGGAAATGACGAGCTGAGCTCAGTGGCTGTCCTTGGGGACAGCGCTTCTCTGTACATGTCTCTTTGCAGCTCTTCCTTCCGGTACCAGCATCACACACGTGTCAGCTAGAGAGGCAGCTGACAGAACAGGAGCTGCATCTCCCTGCTGCCTGCCTAATTACTCTCTTCGCTGATCCCACCAGAACATTGTCAGTGCGTGCTTTGCTCCTGGGCCGGAGTGCTTTCACGAGCACTGCTTCTCTGTTTGCCTAACGGGACCGTGGTCGGAAGCTTTGTTAGCTGACTGTGCACGAGCAGCTGGGGCACCCAGCTCAGGGTACCAGGGGCAGCAGTAATTACCTGCAGGCTGGGCCAACAAGTTTGTTGGAGAGCATCAAGGAGGCAGTTTTTGTCGAATCCCCTCCCCTCCCCTCCTCCACTGGCGTTATTCCATCCTTAATCTTTCCTTGGCTTTCACGTAGCACATATTTTCTCCTCTTCGTGCTCTTTTCTAAGTGCTGGGAAAGTTAAAAGGGCCAAGCACAAGTCCGCTAATCTCCACACTAACACAGTGAGTCTGTTGGCATCCCTTCTCTCTTTTCCCTCCCTGCTCCTGCATTCACCCACTCTCCTGTTTGTCTTTTCTCCATCTTTCCTTGCAATGCCTCCTCCTCTTTTCTGTCTTCTCTCACTTTCAGAACTAATGCTTAGCATAAAGATGGGGGCTGCAGCACAGCTTGGAGATGAATGTGAGCTGTCATTTGCAGAAGCTGCCACCTTGACATGTTTTGGAGTGTGGAAACCTGGGCCCCAGCTGTTACAAACTCTGCAGAATGGGCTTTGGTCTAATTCTGCAGCCTGTGGCTGTGCTGTTGTAATCAGAAAGACGTGCGTGTACCTTCATGTAGTACGCATGTATGAACAGCTACGGGATTTCCTTAACGCCAGTGCAAGCAGTCTGATGAACAGAAGAGGAAAAAATACACTCTTCTCTCCTAGATGCAGCTGCTGAAGGGATTGGGAGTAAACCCCTCTCCAATTATCCACAGGACTGCTCCTGGATCGGACCCTGGTAGAAATCCACGTGCATTCAGTTAAAAACAGGAAGCTGCAGGAGAGGAAAACCTTTGGGAGCTCCTGGGAAGCAGAGCTTGTGATGGACACCATTCAACTCGCAGAGCCTCTTAGCACCAGCTCTGCTGGCTTCTTGGTCCATCCTGTTCTGGTTCTCAAGGGACCTGAGTTTTGATAGGGCTGTGGAGACTTGCTGCGCTTCCCACAGCTGGCTGGACACAGCGCCTGCAAGCCTGGTTCCTGCAGAGCCCAAAGGAGAGGAAAGAAAGTGGTTTGGGGAAGCATTTTCCAGTTGTTGTTGACCCCAGCTGCTGTCGTTTTTCGTAATAACAGAAAGGAAGCTGGCTGGCACAGGCACCCCAGCTCCCACTTGGTGTTGTTTCTCTAAGCTCCACACTCCCAGGAAAGATTTACGTAATTTACTTATTATTATTATTGTTATTGCTTCCTATGTAGAGATTAGAGCTTCCCTCCTTTCTGGTGGCCTGAGACAGAGATTCTCATGCTGCAGAGGACTGTCCTGTGCTGGCAGCCGCTGACTGGGCTGCGAGTACAGGGGAGCTTTGCTGCAACTCTCTGCCTGCACTGCCTCTGCTGCTGGGAGGCAGCAGGCTGGATTTGGAGCAGGGGGCAGGCAGGGCTCAGCTCTTTGCTTTATTGAAGCTGATAGAGTTCCACGGGGGTTACCCTTTGCGAGCTGTTAGTAAATGCGACATGAATTGTACACTGATCCCATAAAAACCAGTGCTTGGTCCAGATAAATGTAATGGAACAAAATTCACTGGGCCCTGATAGCTTGCTGCATACTGGCTGATCCTATCTGTTCCTGAGGATTACTGCACTCTGGAAAATTGAGGAAAACTGGCTATTAGACATGTAAGGGCTGTGGTGGTTATTACCAGTATATGATGCAGGCTGCTGGGGATGGACGTGCAGAACTTTTTCGAGTGATTCCCTGTTGCTTTTTTATGAAGTGTTCATTTCTCTACCAGTCCTGGCCTGAAATGTTCCTTACACATTTCCTACTCAGAGAAGACATCTGCTGTGGGCTTGTGTAACGTTCTAGCAAGACTCTGCTGGTTTGTTGCTTTTTGTAATTGCTGGCTTTTTATCAGCAAAAATAAACAAAAATCAGTTGGAGATGCTCAGCAGAAAGCAGCGAGTCCCACGGGAGCACGTCTTAAGGAGAAGCTGGCCTCTCTGCGATGTTACCTTGCCACTCGAAAAGCTCTTGGCAGACTTGCTTCAAATTTGACTTGTTTTTCTGTTCTTGTAATGACCTGAAGATAAGGCCAAGTAGCGAGCAGATTAGTCCTGTACTTTATGAATAATGTCAGACCAATTTTAACTCAGATGCCTTTATAAGGAGTGTACATGGGGGCACGCTGTAGGGAAGGCAATGAATTACCTGCACTGCTACAGGAGCCAACATGCATATCGAAGTCTCTATAGACCAGCAAACATTTAATAACATTGTTAGGCTATTTAGTTATTTTCATAGCAGAACTCTCAATCATAATACATGGAATCAACAAACAAAGCATGTCTTATATATCCTGGCAGGTATTAAAGTCGTCTTTAGCTGTGTAATAGCAGTTATCTAAGACACGGGTACATACATATTGATGGCAAGAACTTGTTGATGTAATTTGACGAAATGCATAATGCAGGGATACCTGTTGGGGAGGCGGGTAGCTGAAAGGTGCTCATTAACTTAATGAAAAAACAGGAATAAGGTTTAGGAGTACTGGCGTTTGATCCTGATTCTGCTTCAAATTAGTGCCACTCCAGCTGCTTCATCTCTGCATTTTTGGCTCTTCCTGCTTGAAGTGAGAGTAGTCGGGTGATTAGAGACCAGCCAGTATCCATGAGCTGCACTTTGTATCTCCAGAAAAGAGCAAAAAATTCCTCCTCCTCTTCAACAACATCCTCACTGTAGCTTTCTGCATTCAGTACGTAGCGCGTCTGTACATGCTCACACCCTCATTCTCTTCTAAATTATTAAACAACTCTGCACACCCTGCGGGAAAAAGAGCAGCAGCAACACCCGCCTTATCGTTCCTCATCATCCTCATTTCCAGCACAGCTAATTATCTAAACACAGAGGTGCCACCTTCTAGAGCGACAAAGAGGTGCCAGATACCGGTGTCTCCTTCTGCTGTAGCTGCCGACCTCTGCTTTATCTGTAGGAACATGTGTGTGTCAGCACATGTGTCCTCCAGCAGGATTTATTATAAATGAGTGCTGAAGTGCTCTCCTCTTCTCTCCCTGCCTCCCTCCATCTTTCCTCCCCTACTCTTTCCCACTCTTTGTTCGGTGGCCTTGAGGTAATTTATCTGCTTTTCCTTAAGGGAGGCCCTCACACTTCTCAGTCTAAGAGCAGGTACGAACGAGGTGTTTTGGAGGCTCTGGCAGTACGGTAAGTGCAGCACGTGAAAACATTTGCTTGCGTAAGCCAACATGATTTGCAGCAGCAGGCCAGATGTGCCCTCAAAGCATCTTCAGCTCGCATCTTGCTTCTTTTGTTCTAGCCAGTTGCCTGGGCTGCTTTTCGAAAGAGAATTCACAACCCGATCCGTTCCTCATTTATTTATTTGGTAACAGGTTTGGGCTAGCGTTTGGGGATTGAGGGGGAGGGTGGCAGGGCATGTGTGTGCATGTCTTGTGGGGATTGAGTTGAGACTGTAATTGCATTATTACAGGGAATCCAATTGTTAGGGGATGAAGCCAGCTTCACTTTCCTGGCAGGAAGGAAATCTGAGCCTTGAATCAGTGCAATATGCGATGTTCAGAGATGCTTCCTCTGCTGATCTGATCCTCAAATCTGATCACGCCTCTAGTCGCAGTTGTTTTAATTAAACTCAGAGGAATTCTGCACAATGTGCTGCAAGATTAACATTTTTGTTTAATTAGAAACACTCGGTAATAACGGCTGTAGCAAGCCTCCCCCCAACACGCGTGCACATACACGCACACACGTGCACACACACGAACACACACGCCCTGCCGGTCAGGAGGGCTGTCCTCTCTGTGGATTAATTGGCTCGTGAAATTAACGGGCGCGGGTCTGAGCCAGGTGGAGGAGCATCACCAGGGAGCAGGATAAAAGCAGTAATCAATAATGATGTCATCTGCAGCCAATGCGGCAGCAGCTCTCCGGCTCCTTAACAACACACCACCGCCTGGTTAAATAGGAGAAGGGAAGCGAAGACGTTAAAAGCCTGGCTGAAAGCTGTGCAAAGGCAAAGCAATTCCCAGGGCCCTTCTGTCCTGAGCTCACTCTGGTGGGGGTTGGGGTTTTGCAGCACGCAGGATCTGCAAGAGCAGGCACTGGAGACTCCTACAATGCCCAAGCACAGCCTGGTGAACCGAGATCTCAAAGCTTGGCTTCAGTCCCTTGTTAAAGATGTTTGTGTTTTTATTTCGAATGCAATGCCCCGGTTTAGAGGCGTTTCAGATGCACTGAAATGACTGCCCCTTTATACAGCCGTAAGTTTGGCCATAGTAGGAAATCTGTGTTACTTCAGCAGTTATCAGACGGTAAGTGTTGTTGTTTGTGGTCAGATTCCTTTGATATATGAGGAGAGGTGTGGTTAGTACATTTCACTCTCCAGTGACTCATAATAGATGCTTTATAACTCTCCAACAATGGTCCGAAGAAGGAAACAATGCCCAATTTTAAACACACAATCGAGGCATTTAGAACCCTTTTCTCCTCCGCAGTAGCTGTGCAGTGCTAATAATGGTATTAGACAAGAATTTTGTGGCCTGGGGTATCAGAGCACTGCACAAACCTCTGGCTCTGCCTTCATGATCTTTGTAGCTTTCCAGAAGCTGAGAGGCACGGCAGAGGCATAATGCTGACCCATACCACGTATGTTCAGAGCTTGTGTCCAGCAGTACTGGGACCTGGCAATTCTGCTTTGCTGCTACAGGAAAATACACCCACCACAGCAAGGCCACCAGGTTTCTCTTTTGTTCCACCGTCTCTGGGCTCAGCCATAGGTAGTTTGGCTCCATCACTTCTGATGTGCAGCGTGCCAGTAGCAGGAAATGAGCTCTTGTGTTCACAGTTGGCAGGGAGGATTCCCAACCTGAGCATCGGGACGGAGTTTCCATCCCATCTCTTCTGCCATCACGACAGCTCCCACTGGTTTCAGTGCAGGGCTGGTGGTGCCCTCTGTTTTGTTTTGCTTTTTTTTTTTAATCCCACCTTTTTAAAGCCCAAATGTTTTATATGTTATTTCCCTTCTGCTACCTCAGCTGCTTTTGAGCTGGATTTGATGCTGTGGTATCCCCAGGCTGTGATTCCTTAACGCGCCTCATTTGTAATGACAGAGAATCCCCACCAACTCCCTGCCTGGTGCCCACATCCTCCCTCAAAGGCAGATTTGCTGTAGGAAAAAATGTCACATTCCTGAGCTGTAGCAGCCAGCATAGGCCAGGTCTCTTCCACGTGATGTAGGAGGTCACGCCAAAGATTACGGGGGACGCACTGGGGTTTTATGTTAGTGATCACAAATTAGTCAACATCAGTTCGGATTGCCCTCCTCGCCCTCATTAGTGAAGGCAAAGGCAAGGCAGAGGAAGCAGGAAGCTCTCCTGAGCCGTCTTCTAGGTGCTGGTGCCACATCCCTCTTCTTCTAGGGCAGCAGCACGCTGCCTAATAAATCTGAAAGTCACACCCTGTGCCTGTGTGTCCCCTCCGGTGACTGCAGCTGGATGATATTTCCCTCTCCTTTCCCTCCTAGTTTCCACTGCGCCTTTGACATTCCTTTTCACATAGTCACTTCCATTATTCCTCTTCTGCGGCGTGTTTTGTGTTGTGGGCTTTGGAGGGGGAAGAGGAATCTCTCCTCTCTGATGTGCTTGCGTGTGCTGTGCTCTGTGGGATCTCTGCCATGTGTGTGCACAGCTTCTGCTGTATAACCGATAAATGCGCGGCACCTGCCTGACAGAGGGCCTCGGTGCGAGACCTGGAGAAACTTGGAGGTGGCTGAAGCCATGCCCCAAAGCTTTTTTGAATAATTCATTGTATTTAACTGTAAAATCTTCTTGTGGGACATTCGGATAGTCAAACGTAATGGACGAGTGAGGAAGTTTTACTGCATAATGTGTTTCCACGAGTCGTCTGCGGACCATTTGCAGTAGCCTTTTTTAGGTTTCCCCAGAGTATTGGGCAGCACGTCTGCCTGGTGGTTTTCTCAGCATATTCCACTGAACTTCAGCTGCCTTGTCCCTGCTGTGTGTATAACTGCTCTTCTTTTGCTCTCTCCCACCAGAGGACCAGTTACCTCCCGGGTTCCCCAACATCGACATGGGGCCCCAGCTGAAGGTGGTGGAGCGGACGCGAACAGCCACAATGCTCTGTGCGGCCAGTGGGAACCCAGACCCCGAGATCACTTGGTTTAAAGATTTCCTGCCCGTCGACCCCAGCGCAAGCAATGGGAGAATAAAACAGCTGAGATCAGGTAAGGTCTCCGTGCGAGGCTGGAGGATCAAGGCCTAGATACAGCTGTGAAGAGAATGCTCAGAGGTTTCTGAAACAGGGGGGACCTGTAGACTTGGGCCCCACAGGTTTGCACTGGGGCATTATCTTTTCTTCACTTTTAGGACCGTTCTTACCCAGGGAGTGGTTGGAGTGTTTTTCCTTCCGTCCCATCTTCCTGCCCTTCCCTGCTGTGTAGTTGGCCTAAAGGAAATCACAGCAGGGAAGCTGGTTCCTGGGCAGGAGGCACTGTAACCAGTCCACTTGCCTCCTAATGATGCTCTTCGAGCTCAGGGTGAAATGGGGATTGGATAAGAGCCGAGCGTTTCCTCCTCAGCCCAAGACCTGGGTAAGGAAGAAAAAGAACCTCTACAGCAGACAGCACTGCAGGCCACACGTACCTGGTACAGGGTCCACAGCTGAGGCAGCCTCTTACTGTCGAAGCGTGATCCTGTTGGTGTAAATTGAGCCTGTCGAGCTGGTGTTGAAGAGCGGCTCTTGCAGGATCTCTCTGGCATCGAGTCCCTGCAGTCATTGCTGGAGAGCAGTTGTGAGCATTCTCGAGTGACCCCTCGGTGCTCAGTGGCAGTGCCCATGGAGTGGATCTCCATGAACAGATGTACCCCAGCTCCGTGGCTCTTGTCAGTTCTCTGTCTTTCCCCATCTGCTTGTCCATCTGTCTCTTTTGTTTGTTTTATGTTTGTTGCTTTTTGTGTGTGTCAACGTGACATCTCTTAATATTCATCTTCCAGGAGCTGTTTGTGTACTTGTTAAATATCCTAGTTCACAGTGTGAATGTGTGTGTGCGTGCGAGGAGGGCACAGGTGTATTTATTTTTGAATGCTACTGATAAAACACTTTCATTTCTCAACTTAAAAAAAATAGTATCTCTCTGAAAATATGCAAATATGAAACAAGCTGTGGAAGTTTTGCTTTTTGACAAAAACAAACCCAAGACATAATCCTTTTCAAGTACTTCTTGGACTGACTGCTTTAACCCAGCCTAAAGAAAACGTGCCTACATGGTTGGACCTAGCAAGTCCTAGCATCACTTCAGCTACTCAGAACGCTCCTTTGGCCAAGAGAGATCGAGCACTTAGAAGAGGTTTTTTTGATTGTTTTGCTTTTTGGGGCAAAGGAATGTCACTGTTGTAAGCAAAGGGAGAACAGAGGCTTCAGAGAAGCAACTGGTATTGCTCTGTTCAAGTTAGACATTTTGCAAGTCAGCCAGTCGAGTGGTAGCCAGATACTTCTCAGACCTCTGCTGGCTCCAAAGAAATCCAGGAGTTCTGAGTACTGTAGTGCTGGATCTGAACATCAGAGGAGTTAACTGCCTGGTCTGTCTCTAGACCTGTTTAGCAAAGAATCTATATAGATTTGTAGTTCTGTGGGCCACCAGTGGTAAAGGCTCCGTTTATTTCCAGTTCAGTGTAGCTTTTATACACCTGCTTCTTTATTCAGTGAAGCAAACTTACAAGCAGATACTTAAGCTGCTTTGTTAGAATTAGAATGGATTGTTGAGTCCCACAAACACAGATGAGATTGACCTCCCTGTTTTATTGTAACAGCTGAGTCAAATGCAAATAAAAAAAAATCACTCAGCATAAATAATGAGAGGTAAACTAGAATTATATCATGCTCTGTGACCGTGATCTGAAGTGTGAGTAATGCACAGGCAGATTATTTTTAATACATTTATCATCTTGCTAGAATGCCTTTATATTCCTTAACTGGATTTGATCTGATGTTTTCCTTAAAGCCACCTGAGTGCTGTGTTTTTATTCCAGTGAATTGGTTAGCCTCAGAGTGAACCCTTGACCTTTCTGATAAATCTGAATATACCTGCTGAGAATTAATCTTATTTACAGTATCTCTGGATTAGTAAACTGGCGGAAGCCTGAAGCATCCCTGTTGTTCTTTGGGACAGAAACCTGTTGCTTCTGTGAAAGGGAGCGCACAGACTCCTGGTCACGGCAGAGGGCTGAAATTCAGGACCTCTGATTTCTCCTATTTCATCTACTTTTATGGCCTTTCAAAACCTGCGTGTTCTATGATGCAAAGGCCTATGAAAGTGGAAAACATTAGCATTAAGGTCATCCATGCTTCGTTAGCATTTTTGTCAGTGGAAAGCAGTTTTTTAAGACCAAGGGAAAGGAGATTGAAGTGTGTGTAACGTGGGTGTGACGTGCAAGGCAATGCCTGTTTGAGTGCTGATGCTGCTGCGAATGTCAGAACTTAACGTAATGCATTTACCTTTACAGAAAGCAAACTTTGCTTCCCGAAGTGTAGTGCTAGCACACGTTAGGGTATTGGATGCTTCAGGACACTGCTAATGAGCTTCAGTGACTTTCACACACAGGTCACCAGGATGACTCCAGCCCGGCTTCTTGGGGATTAACAATTAGAGCCAACTAACAGGTGGTTGACGAGCCCTCTGTGAATAGGAGTGCAGGGAGGAGGAGTGCCCCTGGTACTAAATCACAACCTCGGCGCTTTGCACTAGCAGACTTAGTGTAGAAACCAGTGACTGTGTTGGCTCTGAAGGCTTGGCTTTGCCTTGCACCCTGACGGGGAGTGGTTCAGGGGCAGGCGACCGAGCAGCAGGGCAGGACACTCACCCAGGTTCTGCCCTGGAGAGGAAGCCATCAGGATAGCATCCACGCTGCTTTATTACAGAAGCTGCTAAGAACCAGGGAGGGTGTTAATAACTGAACTTATATTGATGTATGAGTTAGTGGCAAACATGCAAATGAGCTCATTAAATGTACAAGTGAAATGTCACACACAGAGCTCTGCAAAATTGGGTGTCCATGTCCAGATTTAGTTCTCATTTATATTAAAACAACTAAATGTTTCGCTGGCAGTATAAATGGACCTCTGAGAGCATGGTCATTATATTTACATCATCCTGTGGACCCATTTGTGTTAAGGGTCTTCAGTATAACTGAGAAACAGGTGATGTCATTAACCACAGAGCCTTTTTTCTCTATCCACATTCCTTTTTCTCTCTGTCTCCAGATACTCTTTCCAAGCAGCTGGAAGCCTTTTAATATTTGAGACTTTGGGCTGCACAAAAAGTTTAATTGTCAATCACAGAAGAATGAGAAAAAACACTCTGTCTAGCCTCCCATTTTCCTTAGAATTACATGAACATCTCAACGTTAGAAAGCCAGGTTATCTAAGAGCTGAAGTGGTCTTGGTGGTGGACAACAAATGGATATTTCTGCTTAGGACTGACACGAGCAATCTCGGGATATTTTGAGTAGAAGCCAATGTCCTTTGCTCAGCCGTGCCACCTAGGGGGGAAATGGGAGACAGCCTGAAGCTGACTTCTTACATCATAGAAACACTAAAACCTTTTGTGTCTTGTGTGTTGTCTTCTGCTTTCTAAATAACTGGCTATAACAAACTTAATTTTTTCTTTTTTGTCTTTTTTCACTATTTTTTACACTCAGAGACCTTTGGTAAGTTTGTTCAATAAAAAAAAAAAAAAAGCTAAACAAAAAACCCCAAACCTGCTAATGTCCAGATTTGTAACCCTTACCTTTAAACTAATTCCTTTGTAACAGCTTTCTGAGAGGCATGCTATGCATTTCTTCTACTAACTCTTTCAGTAGGGATCTTCTGCCCTCTTAATGAATTTCTGCAGGGGTATTGCAGGCTACAAAAAGAATAATAATCATCCTAATTAATATATCTGTATGAAGAGATAACAGCTAAATATGAACCTCCTAACATTGGATAGATTTTTTTTTGTAACTTAGCAACAGTTGTCCTGGAATTCCCCAAATACACAATAGCTTGTACCCTGGAACTGTGATAATTGTGTTCACACCTGCAGGAGGTCCTGGAGTTTCACATCTAACGGGGTTATTGGCATTTTCAGAAGGGAGAGGTGGGGGTGCAGCATCGTCAAATTGAAGCTGTTAATCACAGGTCATTGGCTATTGGAAAGAGTTGAGCAATGGAAAAGCCCCCCCTCCACATCATCCCTGTCCCTCGAGAAGCCAGGAGCCTGTCTGCAGAGCTCACGTCACATTTCCTCCTTGTGCCAAGTCCCCTTTTGTTATTAGAGCTGTAGCAATTGCAGCTGTCAGCCAGGATCCGGCATTTTAAAATTGCAGAAGACCCTTGATGATTGCTTGCTTGTTTAGAATAGAAAGCTCTCTCCAGCCCTCAGGAGAGGAGCATAGCACACACATGTTCGCACACGTGGCCTGACAGAAGGTGGGGATGTGTTTTCTGTCATTGCCATGGCAATGGTGACTTTCCTCCTCTCCCTGTTTTCGAAGCTTGGAGAATCCGTAGGCAGCTTGCTGGGTGGGAAGAGTCAGAGGAAGGGATGGTGGAAGAGCAGATCCCGTCCTCTCTGGCACTGGGGGACACCTGCATGGGGAGTTCTGCCTGGCACCATCCTGGCCCTTCATAATCCAGAGGCAAGTGCTGTATGGGGTCGGGTCCCTTTTGCCCCTGCCGTTTAACACTGCGCTGGCCATCTGGGCTCATGCAGCCTCAACGTTTGCCCTAAACAAGCAGATTTCCTCTTTGTGGGCGGTTGTGGAAAGCAACATGAATAGTTTACAAAACCAGCTTTCCACTGGGAAGGTCCAGCATTCATGTGAACTCTTTCTCCCTTAGTTTTCCTGCACACCCAAGTGCTGTTACTCTGCCCTGGGCAGTGGTCAGCAACCTGAATTCGCTCGCGAGCTGTCAGAACAACAGCAGGCAAGCCAGCTCCTGCGCACAGATGCCTCCCTCAGTCCTAATCAAACCTCCGGGAGCTCTCAGAATTATTCAGAATATATTAATGTGTTTCTGATCCTCCTCTAGCACCAGCCTGCTCCCCCTAAATTGAATGTGAAGCTGGTTAGATGTGAAACTCCAGCAGTGAAAATCTACCATCTGTGTCCCTGCCGCCATTCAGACTGCTGTTCTCGCCTTGCAAGTCACCAGATCTCGTTCTGGTTCAAATTGTCACCTCTGTCCCAGGTGTGGGCCATCTCGTAAAAGACATTTTGCTCCTCACCTCTGTGTCCCATACGCCAGAGTTAGAACTGGAAGCATCGAGGAGGCATTGCTTGGCTTACCTTGCTCTCCAAGAGCTGCTGACAGCCTATTTCCAGGGGCAATGCCGATGCTTAGAGGAAACGGGGAATCAAATAACCTATGATAACATTAACACAAGGAGGCAACAGCTGCCATTGTATCTTCTCTAGCTCCAGTGTGTTTCTCCTGTCTATTATAGCGAGCCTTTGCAGGAACTGCCAGGCCTAGCCAAGGCCGTGAAGCCTTCGAGCGGTGGGTGATGTTGGGGTCTTGTCCCCTCCTCTGCCCTCTCCTCATTAGCCCTGTTCGAGATTTGTGCCACAGATGGCAGATTTTCGCTCCAGTTTTGAGACAGAAGGATGTATTGGAGGCTGTTTTTATTTCCACTGAGTTGATCTATAACCCTTTGCTGCTTTGTCTCTCTCTCGCTTTTTACAACCTTCCTGCCGTCTCCCGTGTGGAGATCTGCCCAAGTACACGCTCCCCCACCTCTTTCTCTTTCAAACGCTGTCTCTCCAACCTTTGTCCTGATAGCTAACCAGCCTGCTTTATTAACCTTAGCTAGTTCCTAACCCTAACTAGATGCTAACTTTTTCTATCAAATAACCTAACCTCTTAACTAGAAGCTGAGTATAACTAGAATCTAATATCCTAACACTGTAACGCCTCTCTTCCCTCATCTCCTGTGAAAAATAGAGGTGTACTGTAATCAATACCTATATATTTTTACCTTCTATCCTGAAAATGGAGGATTGAACCGCAGCACAAGAAGGATGAGCAGGGCTGAAGGAGAAGGCAAGGGCTGTGGTTGAGGCAGAAGATGGACACAGGAGGCTTTGGCTCCTGTTCCTGCCTCTGCCCCAGACTTCCCTCTGAGACTGTGGGCAAGTTGCTTCGCCTCTGCCTTGGTTTTCCCATGTGCAAAGTGGGGGAAATAATACTGCTGTACCTCACTAGGGGAGAGGAGATTGTGTAGGCTGATATTTGTCATGTAACGCACTGCACGAGCCTTGGCTGGGAGGTGCTGCAGAATGACGGCGCTGTTACCGTTACAGAGAAGCCCTTGCATTTCTCCCTAGTCAGAGGCAATATTTGGAATTGCGGAATCTGCCCTGTTCTCAGGATTGGGGTAAAAAAAAAAAAACAACCAATCAACCCCCCTTTTTTAATTAGCTGTGTGACAAGTGTGAATGCCGCTGTGAGCAAAAGGACCTGCCGGGTTTTCAAAGGAAGATGGTTTCAGCCTCGAGAGGTCAAACGGGGGGACAGTGATTTTACCACTGACTGGGGTCACCAGCCACAATGTCACCTCCTCTCATCTGTGAGACCTGCCAGGGCAGAAAACTCATGTCAGGCACTAAAGACAACTGGAGGGGGTTTGAATAAAAATCACCCAAGGGATGCAGTCAACAGGCAAGCATAGCAAGACTCTTCTCTCTCAAAAAAAAACCCTCTCCTGCACTGGCATTAGGGAGGCTTCTAGAGCAGTAGCATGAGGTATCCCTTTCGTAACCTTATTTAAAGCATAGCATCTGGCTTCAATCTCTGTGCTGTGCAGAGACCTCTAAAGGATAACTGAAGGTCCTGCTAAGGACATGCATTGAATTCCTCCCACATCTTGCCAAAAGCTTAAGTTTGGAACTGGGAATTCACTGGCAGAGCTGGGATCAGACCTGCAACTCTAAATGTGGTGCAAGGTACCTGGATGTCCTTTCCCTGTCTTGGCTATCATCATCATAATGCAGACCCTTTCCCCCCAGGGTGATGAAGACAAGTGCAGGTTCATCATAAAGCAAGCAGTAATGTTAGCTGAGAGCTTGAAGATGTTCTTTCCATTCTTAACAACAAAATGGAGCCAGTCGGAAGAGTTTTCAAGCCAAGTGCCATGGAGGTTCTGTAAAGAGCCAGCAGAATTGGACTGCTTTTTAAAGGGCATCCCCACCTTAAGCACCCCGAACCCTCTTCAGTCTGTCCCTGCAATTCACGATGAGACAGTACAGGAAGTTTCCTACTGGGAACTGTCTTCCTTGACTCAGGTCCTTTTCCCACAGGCTATCCAGGTGTTTGGGGTTTTACAGTCTTTTCACTTCTTTTCTTTGTTTTCTTTGCAGAAGGTACACCGATCCGAGGTAAGACACCCCCAGCTCGCTCACTCACCCACTCTCCAAACACTTCTCTCCACTCAGTTCCTGTTTCATTGACCTGTGCTCAATCCAGATTCTTGTTGTTGTTATGTTCTCTTGTCCTGCATCACCTCTGGATATTTATTTCTTTTTTATACCTGTCTTTATTTTATATATGGTTATAATGTCTGTTTCTGTTTGCTGGGTGCACTTGGTAATATTGATACTGTTATTCTAATGACATCTCAGGCTGTGCTGCCTCAGATTTATGGCAGTTTTAAGAGCTAATCTCTCCAGGACTGCAAAGGACTGAAGTTTATCTTGGGCATTAAATGCTATCGAAGCTTGGTAAATACTTAGGGCCTCCTCTTGATTGGTGCAAAGCGCTCCTGAGCATTGATTGTGGTGAAAGTTTTCCAGTCCTTTGCTCAGGCAGATCTTCAGCACTCACTATTTCTGTGTACTCATTTGTTTGGCTTCAGAGCCACCTTCCCCTTTCCACTCTCTTACTTGTAGGTTTTTCTGGGAAAGATACCCATGGTAAGTAGCTTCTGCACTGTCTCTTTAATGGAGCCAAAAAGTCGTTAGACCTCAAGCTGTCACTGAAATTCAGCAAGAATGGGGTGTGTGCACCTTGGGAAACCCTGCTTTGGCTTTACCTACACTGGCAAATTTTAAAGTCCCTAATTCTCTGTTGGTAAGAGCAGTAGGAGGTGCAGTAGGTGAGGTATTTATTTTTTCACATATCATCTCTATTGGCTCCTGGCAAGTGCTGAAAACTCACTGGACACTCGACAGTATAATTTCCACCATTGCATTCACCAGCAAAGCTGCAGTGGTCAAGACGAAAGGGGTGAGTCCTCATTCCTCTGGTGTGGCTGCTTGCCTGCACTTCGTGTCCCGTTCCTGCTCTGGAGTGTGGCTCGGTCTCCCCTTGTGCACACTCAGACAAGCAATGCTCTTGAGCGATGCGGAAGATTTGTCTGGAACCAGTCGAAGCAACTCCCAGATTTGTCCAAATAAAAGAAATTTATATAAGAAGTCCCTGTCCAGCTGTCCACCCAAGTGGAGCTTTCAGATGACAGAGCATGCTCGAGCTTTAATTCAGTATGAAATATGCTCAGCCGATGTCTCAATGTGAAGCCTCACACCATTTGGTTTCCAACTCCTTTTGTTATACTGAAATACCCGCAGACTCTTTGGAAATTAATTTAGTTTGCTTTAATGGTTTGTTTTTTTGGGGTTGTTTTTTTTTTGTTTGTTTTAATTCTATCTGTCCTGCCTTTGGGAGCTACCAGACACAGTGGATCCTGGTGGGAGTTGCACTTTCACACCCCATCCCTGTCATAAATACTTTCACAGCCTCACGTCTTCCCACGCAACATCCTTTTTCACCCATGCACACAGAGGAACACGAGCTCCTTGTCCTCCTCGTGCGAACACATTGGTTTTCCTTCCTGAGGAGGCTGTATCTGTAACCAACAATGATATCATTTGCACTTTTCTCGCTTAAGATTTTATCAATAATATTACACTGAGCTGGAATTGTTTGGTTTTTATATTTAGGGTGTTTTTTTTCAGGGATAGCAGTTAAAAGTCTTAGCACATGTGAGGTCTGTCCATATCTGTAGTATAATCATGTACTCATAATACTCATAATGCATAAAGCATTTGATAGCCTGCTGAATTATTTATGGAGTATGTATTTTAACTGAAGTTTTGCAGGAGCAAAGCCTTTTGAGGTAAATGAGACAATTTTCTTCCATGTAGTTACATGCTGCATATCTGCATGTCTGCTTACAGGGGTGTTTAGTATGGCCCTGAATACATCTTGTGAACTCCAATAACATACAGGTTTAAGAGAAAACTTCATCCTTTTGGCCCAGTTGGTGTAAACCACAGGAAATCCAGTGCAGTGTTTACAGTTTTTTTCTCTTGGAAATACTCACTAGCAGTAACGTGATTTTCACACTCTTATCTCTTGTGGGTTTCCTCAGAATCAGGTATTTAGGTACAAAACAAGCCAGCACTGGTAAGGATTCTTCAGGGTTCCTGGGCAGTGGGCGACAAATCCTTTCACCTTCATGGTCACTGCTTCAGATCGAGTAATGGAAAGTTGGCTGCCCTCTGATAGATTTCTGGGGATCACAGTAATATGGATTATTGACGTTGATTTCCTGAGTTCTGGTGCAGGATATCTGCATTGCAGGAGGCACAAAAGTTGGTAATTCTGCTGATTATTTCAGTACAGAGAGAGGCACTTAGTATAGAGGCGGGGACTGGATTTTCTCTTCCTGGTGGCTCTGTGGCCAGCCATAACACTATTAGCTGATGTTGGCAGGGCTCCTTAGTTCCAGATCCCCAAGGCCAAGACCCCCCAAGCAGCCTTCCAGTAGGTATTCACCCGAGGGAAGGAGAAAGCAAGACGTTGACGCTACTGCTCCCTCCTAAAACAAAACAAAGTGGTGATGATTGTGTTTGCTGCGGTCTTCTCTCCTCGCAGGTGGCCTGCAGATTGAAAGCAGCGAGGAGACGGACCAGGGGAAGTACGAGTGCGTCGCCAGCAACAGCGCCGGAGTGCGCTACTCCTCACCTGCTAATCTTTACGTGAGAGGTAGGGAGCGCGTCGGCTCACAACGCTGGCAAATATCTCCCTCCCCGTGGCCTTGCTTTGTCCCCAGCTGTTTGATTCGATCCCGTCCCTGAGCACAGGGGAAGCACTGGTGGTTCTTGGTCGGATCCTTACGGTGCACTACTGAGCTTGCAGGGGGATCCTGGCGCACCCTGACTTCTCACCATTGCGCGCCAGAGCTGCAGGGCAGCAGTACAAGGCTGTGCCACCCTCAGGGAAGTCAAGTGTGGCCCAAAACAGTGTGCCCGAGTATCTGCCACCATCAGTCTGCAGGGCCCAGAGCAGAATGAACAGCTTTGGCCGCCGAGAGGCCGTAGTCCCCTTCCTCACAAAGGATCCCCGCTCTCTGGACGTGGGAAGGTTCCATTTCTGCTGGTGTGGGTGTGAGAGGAGGGGAGGACCCTCTCAGCCCCCTCCACGGAACTCTTTCTCCCCTGGATCTTCCCAGATCGCAACAGGAGGGTGCATTCTCACTTCTTGCTTGTGTCCCAGCTGGTTTTCCCTTTGCCAGCAGTAATTTGTCGCTGGTTCCTCGGGCATGAACACTGGCCATGGGCAGAGACTCACAGAAAGCTGGAGGTGGCCAGCAGACATCTCTGCCCTCGGTGACAGATTCCTTTGCCCTTTTAGCACCGGGAACAGATGACAGGGGGATTGGCTTGTGCTTAATGCCCCCTTGATGTTCTCACACCCAGCGGGCAATTGCCTTTCTTTCTTTGTTCTCTTATTTTAATCTCTCTGACCTGTAACATTTTGTGTGTAGCTTTGGTTTAATATCTTTCCACAGCAAAACCCTTTTGGTAATGAGAGAGCAGGGCTGGTCCTTCTCGTTTTTTTTTTTTTAAAAAAAAAAGAAAAATACCATTGGGAGGAAAAAAGAAAAGTTACATCCCAGTGAACTGTTCCCATTTCCATCCCATCGACAGAGGAAGCGCCTCCCACCTACACTCACGTTAACTCTGCAGTCAAATGCAGAGCCATGCTCCTGTGTGCACTCCTTTCTCTCTCTCTTTCTCTCTCTCTCGTGTCTCACGCTCACTAAATCACATGCACATGGAGAGAAGGCTTTTAATAATTTAATGTTTCCAAGCTAAATTTTTAAATAGCCTTTTGTGGCCAGCTGGAAAATTGCGTTTGAAATTTGCCCTGTCGCTTGGACCCTGAAATTCTTCTTTTGGGAAAGTAAATCTGGATCTGATGCTAATTCAGGGCTAAATCCTTCGCAGACAGTTTGGCTGGAATGTTTTGAGATTTTTTTAAAAAAGAAGAAACAGGAAAAAACGTGGGGATTTTTCATTATTCTTTTACTTACAAATCTCCTCTACCTTTCTGGCCACTCGGAAACTACCCTGGAGGCAAAGGTTGTAGCCCTCGAGTTGTCTCCCCACCTGGCTAAGGGCTGGCTCCAGGTGGATAGATAGCCAGCCCTCCTTCTGTCGGAGCTAGCCCTGCGTGCCCGAGGCCGGGCTACCAAACAAAGCCAGCAGTAGCCGGCCCAGAGAGTGCAGAAAACGCCGTGTAAGCAAGCTCGGCCTGTGGTTTGGGTGTTTTTTATGCTGTTTAATTCCTTGTTTCTTGTGTGTTAATATCGTGGAAAGGTAACAAAGGTCTGAAATGGATTTGCTTTGGTGGGAGGGGAAGTTCATGCACATTTTTCTTCCCGTTTTTTGTTTTAAAAGAGTCGTGAACACTCCCGTGTTTCCAATTGACTTGTTTCTCCCATAACATGCTTGTCTCTATAGAGCACCTGGGATAGGAGTTGTAAGTTTTAACATTGCAAGGAAATGTTTTGGTTTTGTTTTTTTCTTTTCTTCTTCTAATTATTTCTTTTTCCTTATTCAGTCCCGTTGTGGAGCTAGTGCAAGCAGAGCCGGGCGCGGGGCTGGGGGGAGCCGGGCTGGGGGAGCGGATTTCCACGTGGGGCTCACCTCGGTGCCAGGTCCCTGCCTGGCACGGCCTCCGCTCCCCCTTCTTTAAAGAGCAGATGCACGTAAAGAAGTGAGAACTCCTTTCTGGAGTTGGCATCCCCGTCGGGTGCTAATTCCGACTTAGGATTGCTCACGGTCTGACCTCTTTACAGAGCTTGGTTGTTCTAAAACAAAAGGTACCTAGCTGGATGGGAGGGGGAAAGCTAGGAAGGCAGGAAGGAGGGTCGTTACTATCTTCATTTTTTTTCCTTTCTTTTTATTTTGGTTAAGAGAAAAAAACAATCAATTTGCAGCTGACAGCCTTGAGAAGGCCTTTTTTTACTCTCTCTGTGTTTCCCCTATTTTTCTCTTCTCCTCATGTCATTGTGTTCCGCATCAAACCCCCTTAACATCCCTCAGAGCTACGAGAAGGTTGGTGTGGTTTTTTTCTTTTTTACTTTCTTTACCCACATTTTTACATTCTTAAGAGAAAAAAATATATATTTATAAAAATAAAAAAAAAAATAAAAAAGAGAAAAAGCAAGAAATCTTTAAGATGAGCGAGACCCGCCCGTTCCCGGGTCTCGCAGAGATGAGTTGAGTTGCATTGTGGGCCTCTCTATGCATCCTTTGGTAATGTTGCTGAGTTCTTGCACTTTTTTGTCGTCATGGTTACCTTGCCGTTTGGACATTGGGCCTGATGCATGATAGGAGAATGTAACAATCTTCTTTGCATGCCACTTTTTAAATTAATTACGACTTCTTTTTTCTGTATATAAATATGTATCGTTTTTTGATTTGGTTTTGGTTTTGGTTTTTACAATTCTGGTTTATTTGAAGTGGATTTACTCTTACTTTCTGAATTTTTTGTTCCGTTGGGTTTTTTGCTTTCTCTTGATTTCCTGTTTCGGTTTCGATTGGTTATGCTGTGCTGTAGTTAATTCCAAACGCATTGTGAGAAGCCAGTGTTCCTGCCCACCCGGTGGTAACTGAACTCCTCAATCCCTCCAGGAGGAAAGGAGTCACACAGCTCTAACGCCTGTCCATGGAAGCCCTGCTATTTGGGACAAGCCTTTGTTTTGAGGGGAGGGAGGGATCTGGGAAGTGGAAAAGATGGTAAGAAGCCAGGGTTTCAGTTCAAGAATCAGAGCAGACCGTGGGTCACCTCATTACTGACCAGTTTCTTGGAGGTGTGGCTGCTGTTCCACATCCTGCACACAGAGAAAAACCCTGAGCCCTGCTTCGAAGAGCTTCCCAAGCCATCCAGAACTGGTAACGGCCCCTTTCCCAACGCTAATACCCAAGACACTGTGTCTGGGAGCTAATCTGCTTTCGGACCAGGATGTGGAAGGACAGAAAGCTTCCTCCCGTGTTACTGAATCACACGCAGTTGTCTTTCCTTCAGAGAAACGAGCCCCGCTGTCGGGCTGTGCCTTGTCTCATCGGCAGAGCTCGGCACAGCCCCTTGCTGGAGGTGATGCCTCGTCCTTGCGGTGTCAAAACCCAAGGGCAGCCGGCCAGCTGCCTCCTGCAGAAGGGTGGCTGGATTTCATGGCTCTGCCTCTCCCTATTTACCCCCCTTATTCCCCGTCATTTAACCATTATTGCCTGCCTACAGGCACCTTGAAAACCAGCCTGCGTGATTATCTCAGAAATACCAGCTCCAGATAAGGTAGAGCCCTCCTCTTGAAAGGAATGTGAAAAAAGAAATGCAGCAGTGGTAGACACGAAAGAGGCTGCTGGGACACATCTGGCAGCTGCATCCTTATTGTAAACAGCAATAAGAAATCTGACAAGTTACATTCTAGCTGAAAATGCCTCTTTTCCCTCTTCTCATCTCCCTGTTTATCCCCATTAAGCTTCTGTTGCCTCCCATGTGTGCATCCTGAGTGGGCGAGCCACATGGGATAGTAAACAGGTGGGTTTTTTGCAGTGTGTTAGTTCTCCCATTGGTGCTTGGTGCTTTTGCCCTTTGCAGAATTGAATGCCCTTCCTTTCCCTGTTTATGCGTTTCCCTCTGCCCATCAGTCCTCACTACTCAATAATCTACCAAAGGAGCGGCTTTCCTAGTGTACAGGTATTAAAGCTGTGTGATTTTTGAGAAATCCAGTGCAGTATTGACACAGTATCTGTCTCTCTCTTTCTCTGTCTCTCTCTTTCTTTCTGTCTGTCTTTCTCTTTTTCTTAAAATACTGAGATTTCAGTGCTCGGACCCTCAGTACTGGTATCCCCCCCCCCTCCTTCAAGTCTCTCCCCCTCTCCCCTTAGATACAAGGGTACCACTCCGAAATGCTGCACTGTTGATAATGTCTTTCTAAAGCGGCCAGCTGTGGCTCTACTAACTTTGACTAACGCCAACAATAGCCAGAAGACATCCCCCAGTCCCAGTGTTCTATTTAAAGAAAAAAGAATAAAGACTTGTTCTATTTAAAATGAGCAAGAGAGAAGGAATAGTATTTGAAATGAGGTGTTCCCATCCCACCTCCCTCCTGCCTAGGACTAAAAGGTGATAATCACCACTAATCACAGGATTTTCCTTCATGAATAGGAGTTTGAGTTTCAGGATTCAGGTGCAATTAAAAAGGGATTTACACACCATTTATTTTTGTATTTGTTTATTTTATCTTTTATAAAATATCTCTAACGTGCCCAAACTGCGCTGCTGCTGCTAGAATCACTTGTGGTCTGAGAAGGTCTTAAGATTAAATTCTTCCTTAAGAGCCAATAAAAGCTATAATAATATCAACAAAATAAACTAAAGCTAAATTGGATGTAGGCACCATAGGCTGGAATGGCACCAGGAAAGGAAACACAGACTTGAAACCTGTCTAGAAGAGATGATCTGGTTTGCTAGAAGTTACAGGCATGGCCTTGAAATAATTGGCGCAGGGTTTGCATTGCATCTTATTACAGATCAGATCCTGTCACAGTCCAAAATAACAGAGAATCCACCAGGGAATTTCCAAGGTCAAAATGCAGAAGCATCTTCGTGGAGACCCAAAAAGCAGATCAGAAGGAGGTGAGAGGAATCCTGCCACCAGCCCGGGCTGCATGAAACTTTCTGACCTAAGCCAATTGTCTGAATTTCATTTGTAGTCAGCGTAAGGGAACACACAGCTCTGTCGGGCAAATCAGCACATCTTAAGACGGAGATGCTGATTTTGTGGGAGCTGTACAGCTCATCTGGCTTGCAAAAACAGATGCTTCTCTGTATCCCTAGGGACACAAATACCGTCAAAGTTCTTGCCCTTTAGTGACTGCAGGGAAGGACTTGTTTGAAGTCCTGGGTAGCAAGAGATGTCTTCCTCACCGACGGTGTTTGAGAGCTTTATGCCTCTTAGTGCACAGTGCTAGGCACCAGCTTCGTACAGGGGAGGCTGGTTTCAGAGCCTGGCAGTTCTCACGGCTAATCAGAAAGCAAACGGCTGGGTACGGCATCCATGCAGAGAGCTACATGGCCTTCCTTCCGCCAGGGCACAAGGGAAACCTTCCCGGCCTTTTAACAGGCTTTGAGTCTTGCCCAGAAGGGCTGAGACGCTCACTCCGCTTTGGCAGATAAAACCAGGTACGATCATTCATAACCTGCCTGTTTTTTTCACAGGCATCAGTGAGTCAACACGCGCAGCATCCAGGCTTTGCCCCAGAGAGGGTGGATGGCTGCCTGGCCAAAATCTGTGGCCGCAGCTGTTTTGCTCCCTTGAAATGGAGCAATTTGTAGCTCTCCTCTTAATTTTGAAAGCTTTAAACTCTTACCTCTGTTGCTCTATTTCGATCCAAATAGCCAGCTGCTTGGCTCAAGATAGAGCGCTGTGCAAAGACTGAGTGTCTCCGCATGCTCTTCCAGATTACAAATGGAAAGGAAGAAGGAACAATGCACCGTAGGGCTGTGTGGGCTGTGCTTTAGCAACCTATGCAGAGCCGCTGCTGTTGGTACAGGACAAATTGTCTTGGTTGAATTTACCAGAATTAAAAATTTTACCCTATTTCACGCAGCGGTGCCCTGTCAGGAGTTACAAAAGGCAGCAGTTGCGGTGCTGTAGGGATAATCCTTCTTCCCTCTGCTCAAGATTCTTGTTGCCGTGCTCTTTTCAAGCACAGAGGGTTTTAAATGGTTCGACAGGCATTTAAAACAGCACAGTGCACTCCCTGTGCCTGCTTAGGCCTTGCCTCTTCTGCTGCTGGAGTCAAGTACAGTGCTAATTCACCCCAAATCAGGTTCCGCAGCCCCCTTCCTGCTGAGAACATTGCAAATATTTTTTCAAGGCTGTCTGGAAAACCTCAACTCATCGAGAGCCTGAAGATGAAAACAGGCCAGGGATAAACACATAATAGCAAAACTAGTTCCAATCAATTAAAATAAAAACCATAGAAAATGCAGAAGTAGCATGCCTAGGACCTCAGGAAATACAGCTTCAAAATATATTAAAACGTGACTAATTTAACGAGTAATTTAGCCCTTAGCCTGCTCCTGGGTTAAGTTTGGCTCCTGCGTAATTTGACCATTAAATGAGAGCCGCTGGTTCCCCAGCCGGTCCCTCCGTAGACGAGTGGAACGGTTGCTGGAAGCTGTTTAACTTCCAATGCCTTTTACAGGTTAGAAGGAAATAATTCCAATTGCGCTATAGATTTAACAAATGGCCACGAGGTCAGAACAGTCCTTGATATTTTAAACCGTAGGAGTTTTAATACCTTTTTAGACTTGCGTTGATAAAGTCTTTAATGGAAGAGGAGGGAGGCAGAGCCGCCGCTAGTTCGTACAGCTGCCCCTGTAATGCCATTTTCCAGGCGCTGGAGTTTCGGGAGGGCGAGCTCTGGGACAGTCCTTGTTGCATTAGCACTTCCATGGGTGGGGGAGCGCCCTGTCTGTGTTTGGGGTGTCCTCAGCTCTGAAATTCTAGTTCAAAAACCAAAGCAAACAAACCAATTTGCTGTGTTTCTGCAGAAGGATTTCTCAAGGGTATCAGGAAATGGAAATGGATACAAAAAGCCACCCCCCCAAAAAAAATCAAAACTATATCTATGTATATCTATGTATATCTCTATAGAGGGCACTTTGCAGGAACACTGTGCTGTACTGATCTCGAAATCTCTGCCTGCCTGTGTCTCTTACACCTTTTGCATCGCTGTTCTCTTTGTTTTAGGGGAAAAAATTAGATTACACCTTGTCAAATTAAAATAACAAACATAAAATAGCAAAGCCTGTGTTTAATTTTACAGATCTTCTTGAGAAACAATTGGGTTCCAATTATTTTATATTCAATCCTGTAAAAAGCAACAGAAAAAAAAAAAAAAAAGAATTACAAAAGACCAGAGATGTTCAGCCAGCCTGTCACCCGACTAATGTGTTTTTTTAAGAGGAAAAGTGACAATGATTGGGAGGGTAATGGATTTCCTTAGACCAAAACCAAGCCTTGGTCTCATTCTTTATTTATCCAACTATTTACTTATTTATTTTTATTTACCATGAAGGAAATTAGGAAGGAGATGGGCATGAGGAGGGAAGTATCTCGTCCTCTGGAGGGACGGAGGTCGGAAATCCAGAGCCGAGCAGCGTCTCGCCCCAGTGGAATCAACTTGGAATTGGAATGGGAGAGGGAGAAGGCAGAGGCGGCTGCACGGACAGCCCAGGGGCAGGGACGGACCACCTTTTGGGAGGGGAGGACAGGTGTAATCTAAGCTTCACTAATAACGTAGAGGCTGCACATTATTTTGGCACCCTTTCCCCTACCCCTCCTCATTTTGGAGCAAGACGGAATGACTCCTGTCTCACCAAAATGGCCAATAATGTCCGCCTTCTCACCTCATTTGGAGCAGCAGCTTGCTGAGTGTCAAAATGTTTAATACCATTTGGTTTTGTTTGGTGCTTTCAACCAGTCACTTCACTTTCTTTTTCTTTGTTTTTTTTTTTTTCCTTTTTCAGATAATTTATTCTTTAAGATATGAAGTATGTTTATCTTTTGGTTGGTTTTCAATGTGAATCGGGGTTTGAAGTGATGGGTTCTTGTCCAGGACATTCTCCTTTCCCCACTTTGCTCCTCCTCCAACATTTTTCTCCCTGAGCTAATCTGGAAAGGGCTTAAAAAGTGGAACCGGTAGGTTTCCCCAGCACAAGCTGGTCGGTTGGTCCTCAGATTTCTTTCGCTAGCAGCATCCTGGGAACACATTTTAAGGATGGATTCTGGTGTTGCAAAAGTCAACCCTGGATCTCCCAGTGTCTCTTCCGATCAGGTCTGTAAATCTGTCCCTTGCCAAATGTCTCTCTCCTTGTGGACCCCAGCTGTCTTTATAACCGAGTGGTGGTGGGGGGGGGAACCTTAGTGATGTTCATTTCCTTTTCGTTGGAAAGAAAAATGCACCAAAAATGCCACTCACAGAACACAAGCTGGGTTACCCTCTGCAGCCATGAGCAGCAACAAAACCAATTGGCTTTGCGAGTGAAAAGTTCTGGATCTGTTCAGTTTCTCATGTAAGTTAAGTTAAGCAGAATCTGGGGTGCAGCTTTGCCTCTCTGAAATACTTACCCAACAATATAAACATAAATAATACTTATCCAACAATATAAAACAAGAAACTAACTGGACTTAAGAAATCTTTCCATGCCTCGGAAATGGCTTCTCTGCGCTGCAGTAATTTGACCTGCATCATAAATGTCCTGCTCCAGTCCTAAAGCCTGCTTCTGTCAGTAATGAGTTGTATCCTTGTTTGAAAAAAGCTCCTGAGAGTTTTTTGGCCATTGAAAATGTGTCTTTGTGTGTGCCTGCTTGTGTGTGTATGTCAGGAGATGTTGCACATGCACATGGAGCATGCACGTCTGTATGCATGCAAGGTTGGCTTTGGAAAACAGTTGGGACAAAGCTCTCATGGAAACCAAACATCCCTGAAGCTCAGGGCTAAGGTGCTCCTTGAAACCGGTGGCAGCTGGAGGCCTTGGCCTGACTGCACCCTCAGCATCCGAAGGGAGAGAAGCACATGGAGGTGTCGGTGACTTGCAGCCTTTGGACTGTGTTGTCACTGGAGGTGTTTTTAATCTGAATTCTGCACAATGGCAGACTGCCTTGAGAAACATGAGGAATCTGCTTTGCAGCTCCTGTAGGGTAGTAAATCAGTATTAGTGGAGAAAAAAAAATATATCCAAATTTCTGGAAGAGGAAAGATCTGCCCTGCTCTAGAAATGGGGTGTTCCTGCCTGAGAGATCTCAGTGCTGGGAAAGAAGAGATCAGACATGCAAGAGGGCAGTTCTTCCTCTTACCTCCCCAGTCTCTTGAATTTGTTGGATGGCAAAATAAAAGGATTCAATTCTCTGCATTTTTTAGATGGAAAAAAATCACTTTTTCAGCTGCTGTGCCTGAAACACAGCTGGAGCCAGAGCTGAAATTGTTCTTGATTCAATCTCTAGCTGCTCTTGGAGCTTTCTTCCCACCACTGCTCTCTTCCTAGGCTCTGACCTAAATGCTGACCCAGAGATTCTCAGCTTGAGAAATCTCATGTCAACAGTCAAATCAGAGTGGTATGGCAATTAAAATAAACAGCGACATGGTTCCTGGTATCCAGAGACGAGCCCTACAAGTATTTCCTGTTACAGAAACTGCTGTTGTCGCAGCCCTGAGCCCTGGCAGGGATGTATCGAGGGACTCGCTGAGATCTCCAACCTCAGCTTGCGCTGGAGTGATTTTCACCTCCTAGACCAGCGTGTGGATGTCTGTGTATCTGTACACACAGCAGTGTGTAGCTTTTTTTGAACCAGGATGCACGACAGAAACGCTGCTGCCCCTTTTGTCCTTGCATCAGCCCGCCACTATCCCTGCCCCAAATCCTCCCCTTTTCACAGAAACACACCGTGTCTTCAGCTGGCACCCACATGTGCCGGTTGCTCCCCGTAAGTTAAGTGTGAAAACTGCAATTAAACCAGCAGAGCAGTTACGCTGCCCTAAAATCCCACAGAACTGACCTAAAACCCTAAGCCCTGGGTGCAGCGAGGTCGGGGCGGGGGGTCAGAACTGCTTCCCTGCTTCCCTCTGGACGTGGGCGTGCAGAGGAGGCCAGCTCACCGCTGGGCTCCGTGGTCCTGAGCTTGTGTTTTGTGAGTGGCTCTTCCCCGTCCCTGCCCCAGACACGCAGACGGCAGCAGGCTGTTCCCTTCAGGCTCCGATTCTCAGCACTCCGCCATCCATCGAATGATGCTTTTCAGTTATTAAATTCTGGTTTGTTCTTCCTTTTTTTTTTTTTTTTTCCCTTTCTGTTTCGGTTCGGTTTCATTTCTTTGCGATTAGCCTCGGTTTGAATTAATTGTCTTGTTCTGTTTCCATGACAACTCGGTGTTTGCATCCCACCTGCCGTTGTTTGTTGCTGTCGATGCTGTTTGCTGACCGGATCTTGTCCGGCCTACGTCTCCCCATTTCTCCTCACCTCTTCCCACCCTGCCTCTCCTCTCCAGAAGGTTACACATCAGCCCCTCAGAAGAGCCATCCCCACCCAGATCTGTCTGCATGGTGACCCCACTTGTTTCTTTTCGAGTTCTCTCCATCTTGTCTCAGACTGTGACCGGGGTGGTCTTCGCGTGGCTCCATTTTCTGAAACCTCCCGTAACACACAGTGGAAGGAAGGACGGGGTAGGCCACAGGGCCAAGCCCTCGTGTCCAGGGCTACCGATCTTCACAGGGGTATGACAGGAGGGAGCAAGAATCACGTTGCCTGCCCTCGTGAGCCAGTGCTGGAGCCGGAGGTTGTGCAAACACCATGGTACTCCCCTCACACCTTTCACTAAGCAGAAAGTCACTTTTTAGCGATAGTGGCCAGGTGAGTTTGTAGTCTGGCCTTCCGCACCCCAGACCTTTCCCCAGCACACCACAGGTGAGGACATGCTGTCCGTTCTCTTCACAAGGCTGTGCACGTGGGATGTCTCCTCTGACCCCTCTGAGCTCCTAAGGCCCCGTATCTGGAAGTCCTCTCCTCCTTCCCTGTAACTGTGCAGAAAAGGATCCTGTAGCACGCTGGTAGGAGAACACCTTTCTATGAAGATATCTCCCTGTCAGTTCGTGGGAGGAAGCAGAGGCCATATTTGGCTTTTGTTTAACAAAACACCAGTAAATGGAAAACAGCCACTATCTCTCCTGGCAGCACATTTCCCATCTGAAAAGATCCATAATGTTGAGCGGCAGCCAGGGGAATGGGCTGGAAGATAAATACCAGAAAAAAACGAGGACATCAATTCCAAGGGACATCTGAAGGCACTAGGACTTGGGAAAAGAGATTGCAGGCTTAGCTCTGGTGTCCTTCGCATTGCTATTGCATGGATGTGACCGTTGCTGGTTTTAGAGAGATTGTTTAGAGAGGTTACCTGGGAACAGGACACCAGGAACAGGTATTTCTCAGGCCCCCATCACCCGTCCCCTCGCTCACCCTTCCCAAGGGGTGTTTATCGCACGGCTCTCTGAAGCTGGGAGCATTCCCACCCTCCTTTTTTCCTTGGGCTGCTGCTGTGGCTGCAGCTTACTGGGGTCTGAATCCTTTTGTCCCTGCTTACAGGATGGGACCATGCCTTCAGCTCCCTCCCTAGGGCCTCTCTCAGGCACTTTCTTTTCTCCTTTGTCCGTTCTCCTGCTTTCACCCCTGAGGAAGAGCACCCACCTCGGCCAGCCGTTAGTTCAGAAAATGGAGCCAAGGAAATCACCCCCTTCCCTTTGTGTCCATGTTCTTATCGTGTAAGGTCTGGAAGCTGCATCCACCTCTCTGCTAAGGAGATGCACAGAACATGTCACTGTTTTCTCAACGTTAAAGTTTCATTACCTTGTTTTTCTTATTAATTCTATTCTATTTATTATTCCGCCAGGGCTGAGATGTGACAATGTGAGCCACCACATTGGGTCACATCAGCTAGAAAAAGTATGCAGCATTAAAGTGGGTTTCCCCCTCCCCTCCCTCTCTTTCTCTCTCTTCTTTCTCCCTTCCCCTCCTTGTTCTCCTTCTCCTCGTCTTCCTTTCTTTCTCTGTTGCTCTCTCTCTATTCAGTTTCCATGTGGGCATTTGCTAGCCGCCCATAAATTATATTTCTCTGCATTCTCCTCTCTCTCTCTTTCTCTTTCTATCTTTTTCTCTGTCTCTTTTTTACCTATTTTGCATGATGTTTGTGACTCTGAGAGCTGCATCTATCAATGGAACCGTGTCAGATCTTAAAGAGGCTTCGTTAGGGTTTCTATACCCGAAAACCACAAAAATTTCATTAGAGTTTCTCATCTTTTCCACACTCTGTCTCGCTCCAGGGGGACTGCATCCCCCTGGACGATTCTCACACGCAGACACCAACTAAATTCTGTCCCGCTCCGGGGACTCCCTCTCTCCCCTTTTTTTTATTTTTTGCCTCGCTGCTTTTCAAGTGGTGTCTCTCCGGCATCTGGGGATGTGATACTTCTCTCTTGGTTGGATTCTCTGGGTCACAACAAGATTTGGGCCTTCCTAACAAGGCAAAATCTTGAGAAGTTTCCACCTCCGTGCCCGCCTTCTCCTCGCCACCACCCCACAGCTGCAGCATCCCTCACCCCCCGTCGGGCACGGAGCCGGCCCCTCGCTGGGGACAGGGAAAGCCCCTGGGGTGTCTCCAAGCCGTGGTGGTGGAGCAGCCGATTTATTCGGCCGCGGGAGAAGGTGATAGGGGAGGATGAGCTGGACCCCACTGGAAAAGGGGAGGAGCGGGCTTCCCGGGGCGCGGAGCGGGGAGCTGGGGGCCCCAGCGGCTGTGGAGGAGATTTTCGACGCTCGCCATGCCAGCTCTTGCCAGTAAAGATGAGAAATTGCTAATAAATTTTTGTGTCTTTATCTGTGCTGTGATGGGTCTAATCTTGATCAATGGAACCCTGTTGCTATGAAATATCGCTTTTATGTCTATATTCTATATATTGTTTGTGAAGTACAAATTTATTTGAAGTTTAATTTTTTTGGTTTTTGGTTTTTGATTTTTTAGTTTCTTTGATTTTCGTTTTGTTTTTAATGAAGGAAGAAAATAAATGATGACAAACCCCATCTGTATTTAAATTATCTTTTACTCTTTTTTCTTTTTCTCCCTTTTCTTCTTTTTCTTTTCTTTCTTTTTTGTTTTATTTTTTTGTTTCGTTTTTGTTCTGTTTTGTTTTTTTGTTACCTCTGTGCGTCTCGTCCACAGTTCGCCGCGTGGCCCCTCGCTTCTCCATCTTGCCCGTCAGCCACGAAATCATGCCCGGCGGCAACGTCAACATCACCTGCGTGGCGGTGGGTTCGCCCATGCCATACGTCAAGTGGATGCAGGGAGCGGAGGACCTGACGCCCGAAGATGACATGCCCGTGGGCCGTAATGTCTTGGAGCTCACGGATGTCAAGGACTCAGCCAACTACACGTGTGTGGCCATGTCCAGTCTGGGAGTCATAGAAGCCGTTGCTCAGATCACGGTGAAATGTAAGGGAGTGTGAGCACACCTGCGTGAGCGAGTGCGTGGGTTCCCCGATGATGCATGTTTGGAGCGTGCATGCACAAGTGCGTGAGCTGCTGCATGGGTGTACGTAGGTGCAAGGCACGTGTTGGGCGCGTGGTCTTCACAGAGCATCTGAGCACGTGTGCAAAGAGCTGTGGGCACGTGTCGTGTTCGTGCATGTGAGCATTTGTAGACACGTGGTCGTGCCTGTAAGCCTTCGCCAGTGCATGAGTGCGTGTCGTCGTGTGACTGCGTGTGTGAGTTGTGGTCCTGCTCGTGGCTTTGTGTGCCTGCATGGGGCGAGCCCGTGACTGACCTGCACGTGGTGAACGTGGGGACGTGGTTAGGCATGAAGCACGCTTGCCGTGCACGTGAGTCAGCAACGTGGCTGTATGAGCATGAGGGTGCCTGACTGCATGTATGTACGTCCGTGGTGGTACAAACCCGTATGTATATGCGTATGTGAGCATGAGCAGGAAGACAAACCTGTGCACCGTGCGTGCCACGTGCTGGGATCTGTGCATGCGTCTGTGGGGATCCCGTGCCCAAAGGAATCTCCAGAGAATGGGATGCTGATGGCTTGAGATCTTCCCTTGCTTCAGGACAACTGGGCTGTCTGTCATGAAGAAAACTGGTTTAAAGCCCTGCATGCTTGTTTCTGTCCTGGGATATGGGGCTGGCTGGGCAGTTTGCAAGGAGCCTTGGATGGCTTGAAGCCTGCATGCCATCCTGTTCTGAGGTTAGAGATTCAGCCAAGGCCCTGAGGATCTCTGACATGTATGCCCTTGCAGTAGAACCTAGATCCAGCATCTTAGTGGCCGTTGTTGCCTCAGCAAGAGGGGGAATATCCCCAGCTTCCAGCTAGCAATTTCCAGGAGGAGCACGGGTGCAATCTTCAATCTATTCTGTCCTCAGCAGGGGAGTATTAAAACCCAAGCGGGATGCCCCTGTGGTTGGGTGAGTGTAGAGCTCTGTTTATGAGCTGGTGTCTGCTCTGAGTGATGGCATTGCCCACAAGGGATCTGGGGGAGATGGGGTGGGAAAGGACTCGGAGGGGAGGGGGAGAGGAGGAGAAATACCTTGGAGAAGGGGAGTGATGAAGAGAAACCATCCAATCTGTGTCAGTGCATCTGACTAAGGGAGATCTCACCATAGAAGTGAGTAGGTAGGCACTGGTGAATCTTGACGTGACACCGATCCTGTGCTTTTCACAGGATTGGGCTTACATGCTAGTGAAAGGATGCCCGCGGCTGGGCTGAAGTGCTGTTTATTCTCCTGTTGTCTTCCTTCCCTTTTTTCCATCTTACACTATTCATTTAAAAGGCTGATAGATACATTGCTTCTGCTTCCAATTGTCCTCAGGTGTGGAATCTTGCCCTGCCGGTACCTTCTGCCTTTTGTCATTTTATTTCACTGCTATTTCCCCTTTTGTTCCTGTCTGTAAGCATCTGCAATATTCCCCAGTCAGAAGATGAAATGAGAAGTTAGAGCTTTAAGGCTGCTCAAGCCTAGAGAAGATGAGATTGGTAAGGGTCTAAAACATGTAGTGAGGAACAGGTTAAAGGTTTCCAGCATTCAGCATGCAGTCTCCAGCAAGTTTGTCTTTTGGATGAGTGACAGGAGATGGACGTTAACACGTTTGTGGATTGAGGTGAAGTACTGCATGTATTTATGGCTTTCTGGTTCTGGAGAGTACAGTCCATGCTGTACTGCTACCTGCGCGCTAGACGTGGAGAAATTCGGCAGTGCCAGAGCTGGGTAGCCGCTGCTTCAGAAGATCTGATGATGTGCTCTGAAAGAGCTCTTGCAAAACCGCTTTTCCTTACTGCCCTGTGAGCCAGCGGATGTTCAGCTGAAGCCTGTGCTAATGATTCCAGATGTTTAGCTGAGCACTTCCCTTTTGATGGAGCAGTTTAAGGAGGATAATAGAGTGTATAACTAGGTTCATAATATTTCAGCGGCACTTTACTGAACTGCCGCTCTGTGATTGGTACTGTGCCTCTGGCTCCTACAGCCCTAACTAGCTCAATTAGGCACCACTTCAAAATACCTTTTTTTTTTCTTCTTTTTTTTTTCTTTTTTTTTTCTTTTTAACGTCTGTTCTTCCTAATTCTCAGCACTCCCCAAGGCTCCTGGGACACCAGTGGTGACAGAGACGACAGCAACAAGTATCACCATCACCTGGGACTCTGGAAATCCAGACCCCGTGTCCTACTATGTCATTGAATACAAGTCTAAAAGCCAGGATGGACCCTACCAGATCAAAGAGGACATCACCACCACGCGCTACAGCATTGGGGGGCTCAGCCCCAACTCTGAGTACGAGATCTGGGTCTCTGCAGTCAACAGCATTGGGCAGGGGCCTCCCAGCGAGTCCGTGGTCACTCGCACAGGGGAACAAGCTCCTGCCAGTGCCCCCCGTAACGTGCAGGGACGAATGCTGAGCAGCACCACCATGATTATCCAGTGGGAAGAACCAGTGGAGCCCAACGGGCAGATCCGTGGCTATCGTGTGTATTACACCATGGAGCCTGATCAGCCTGTCAGCAACTGGCAGAAGCACAACGTGGATGACAGCCTCCTGACCACGGTGGGCAGCCTCCTGGAGGACGAAACCTACACAGTTCGGGTCCTGGCCTTCACCTCGGTGGGAGACGGGCCTCTTTCGGACCCCATCCAGGTTAAGACGCAACAAGGAGGTGAGCACCTGTGTCACTAACCTTGGAGGCACTGGGCTGCAGGAGGGAGAGGTGGTGGCTTATTCCATTATCCAGCTGTGTGTGGTCTCTGTGTCACCAGAACATTTTTTTTTCTTTATTGGTTCAATTCGGTTAAAATAGAAATAACTTTCTAGGAGGCAGTTTGGTCCAGCAGCTGGAGCCCAAAGGCTTGGCACACGATTTTCATTCTGTCTTTGCTCACAAAGGTTGTTGCTTAAATGGGTAGGGCAAGCAATTGTGCAAGGGGAACCCGTTTTTGCTGTTCCATGCTTCAAAGTGAGGTATATTGGTGTTTCTAGTTTCTAAATGTCATTAAAATAGACCCGAAAACTCAGGGAATGGGGAAGCTGAACTCTTTTAAAGCACCCAGAAGCTGCCTTCTAAGAGCTGAGTGGCAAAGGGCTAAATTTTGTCTTTTTCTAAAAGCAGAGTAAAACAAAGCTATTATTGTCACGGCAGGTATGTTTAGCTGATAACAAAAGGTGTTTTATCACATGTTGTCTCCCAGCATTGCTTTGGGTGCTCTGCTCACAGGAGTGGGGTGCTGGTGAGGAAGCCCTGCCTTCCTCAGGAGCCTTCTGCTTCCTGAATCTCCTAACGCTGGGGAAGGGCCGTATCCTGCACTGCCAAGAAAGAAGCATATGGTCCAGTAGGATCCTTCTCTCTACAGCAGCACTGGACCTTCCCTAGTCCTGCAGTGGTATTTTACCCAGCACTGCTTTAAAGGAAGGGCTTCCCCACTCTGCAGTTTGGCATTTTGCTGGTGACATGCTCTCCATACACAGGCTCTGAGGAAAACTGGGTAAGGTTCTTCTAATAAGCCAAGTTAACGTGGTTCCCTCTGTCTCTCATCTCACCTCCTCTGCCCTGTCCTGCCCTGTGGGCTCCTTCTCTGCGTCAGTTCCTGGGCAGCCGATGAACTTCCGAGCTGAAGCCAAGACAGAGACGAGCATCGTGTTGTCGTGGAGCCCTCCCCGCCAGGAGATCATAGTGAAGTATGAGCTCCTCTATAAGGAAGGAGACCACAGCAGGGAGGTGAGTCTGGAGAGGAGCAGCGCTGAGGGTTGGGGCCCTGAGGACCATCCCGGCCCTCTGTTTCTTGAGGTGGCTGAGAGAGGGGAGTGTAGGGCAGGTGTCTCTGGGCAGGGCTCGCCTCTGCTCCTTTTTGTTTGTTTTTATTTTTTTTCTTCCCCCTCGCCCATCTCAGGTGCTGAGGAACTTCGAGCCAACGACCTCCTTCACTGTGGAAGGCCTGAAGCCCAACACTGAGTATGTCTTCCGGCTGGCCGCCCGCTCGGCTCTGGGCCTGGGGGCCTTCACCCCGGAGGTCAGAGAGCGCACCTTGCAGTCTAGTAGGTGTCTCTCCTTTTCGCACCCTTCTCTGAGGGGAAGACAGTCAGGGAGCCAGAGATGGTGGGCACAGGGGTACGGAGCTGTGGGGCAGATGTTCGCGGTGCCGCGGGGGTTCACACATCTGGGGTTGCTCTGCGGGGAGGTGGGCAGTGCGGGGCATCTCTGGGACCTGGTGCCTTCCCCCTTTACACCCAGACAGCTGAGATGTGGTCGAAGAGTGGGGCCGCTGCATGCTTTGCGGGGGACGGCGTTAAGTAAGTTAGCAGTGTCCACTTGGTGTGGGGTGGAGGGCAGCAAAGGTCTTACGGGTGGGCTGAGCCCTTGGTGCTGAGCATGCTCAGGGAGGACAGCACCCCACCGTCGTGCGGCAGCGTGGCCGTCCGCCAGCAGACCCTGAGCAGCAGCTGTCTGGAAGGGGGGCACAAGCAATGGAGCAGGGAGACGGTGGGGGACTTGGGAGGAAGAGGAGAAGGGGAGGGGATGAATCGAAAGTGCAGTTTTTTCGCCAGCCTTTGGGAAAGCAGTCCTCATGCTATTTTTCCATGAGTGACCTGGTAGCCACTGGGAAGAAGGCCTGCTGTCCCAGCAAGTGCTGGGAACGGGCCCGTTTGGGCTCCAGAGCGGGAGAGAGGAGTCATGCGGAGGCTGTGGGGGGATATTAATGACACCAGGATGGAGCGTATGCAACCAAAATGTGCTGGTTTTAGTTTAATGGATTGTCTCCCTTCGCTGTTGCCCTGGGGACAATAACCCTGGATGGCAATATTTCAACCTGGGCTTTTCACAGATCTTTGCTTTTAAATGAGGTGTTTTTTCACTGCATGAGTGGCTGTGGCAGCTGTTCTTTGTGTTTTCTGTCTCCTCTCATCTCTACTAAATCACTCCGCTGCAGTTTGGAGTAGCCGGGAGCAGAACTAACTCAGAAATGGCTCTGGTCACCAGTGTGAGGAGAGAGAGTGCCTGCTCCCATCTCTCTGAGTCCTTACCAAGGGGGAGCAGCGGGCTCCCAGCTGGGCACCTGCCCCATCTTGCCGTTTCAGTTCTCACTTCTGCTGTCTCTCTCTCTCTCTTCTTTTCCCCATCTCTCTCCTTCTCTTTCTCCCTCCCCCCTGGGAGTGGGAGGAAAGGGGAATCTCCTCCTGCATAGACAGAATTCCTTTCAGCGGCTTTCTCAGGCCTCCAGTCCATTCAAAGATATTTTGTTTTCTTCTTTTCATCAAATGTTTTTCCCCTTTTTTTCCGTTTTTCTTTTTTTCATGCTCTCTATATGTACTGAAAGAAAATCCTTTCCTGACTTTGCTGCAAATCCACTGGTTCTGATCCCAGTCTGGTGCTGTCACACGGACCACATCACTGTGGAGTGGGGGAAAATGAACTGAAAGGGCCTGAACAACAATTGTCAACCTTACCCACACTCTGCTTCTGTTCTGCGAGGGGTTTCCCTCCTTGAGATTTGTGGGGAATGGGGGAACAGAGGGTCTTGAATTTGTGCTTTCTGGTTTGATAAAAACAGGCTGGAAGGATGGCTGTGGATGCTGATGACAGCAGGGCTTAGTGACACGGAATATTTTTCCCTCAAGGATGAAGAGAAGGGGGTCCGGGAAAGGGGAAGGCTTTGGGTCTTTTTCTAACTTGGCACCTGCCCAGAATGAGGCCTGCTTTATTTCTCTGTAGCTCAGCTTTCATAGGGATAGTTTCATTAATTTAATGCTCTTAAGAACATCAGCTGGGAGCTGTCAGTGTCCTGTAACATGGTGAAACATTTTTTCCTGGCTGGCTGTTGGAGGAACGAGTCAATTCTCCCTGGTCCAGGCGACATCCTTCGGCTCACAGACCTTCTGGCTCGAGACAGGCTTTTGTGTCTTCCCTCTGCAGCTCCTTTTCCGTTCAGCTCTTCCTTGGCCCGCTCCATGGCTCTTCTTTCTCTTCTCTCTTCTGCTGTCTGCCTGCCCGCCTGCATGCTCTCACAGCCCGATGAAACCCGCTCCCTGCTCTCTGTCTGTCTCTCGCTGGGCGGTTTCACACCACGATGGCATCTTGTCTCTGCAACAGCAAAGCCTCCCTCATCCTCCGGCAGCCTGCTGGTGCATTCGGTGCTCTTCCCCTCCTCGCTCAGCTGGCAAGCATGTGCCTGCATGCCGCAGCCCTCCCTGCATTGCCCACCTTTCTGCACAACACCCACCACCTCCCTGTCAGGGTGGCTCCTCCCGAGCATCATAACCAAAGTAAAATCCATTAAACTAAAGGTAAAGTATATTTTTCTTCTTGAAGTAGCTGGGTTTTAACTCTTCAAGTACCAGAGACGTAGATTGTAAAAATCACAGAATCTGATGGTTGGAGGAAGCTGTTTTGCCCTTTCTAAATAGCCACGACCTTCCCAGGGCTCCTTGGCAACTCTCCTACTAAGAAATTTCAGAGTGCAAAGCACGTCTCAAGGGACAGGGGTGGTAGGGTGGGTGCTGTGAGGCTGCATGTGCAGGTGTAAAGGAACCACGAGGATTTCTTAACCCTCTGTTCCTTCCTAAGAAAGGATGTTTCCCCTACCCATTAGCTCTGCTCCCCTTCCCCCTTCCTCACAGTGTATGAAGTGAAAAAAAATCTTATACAAAGTCTATGGTACCTAAAGGGTTAAAAAACATTGTATTGTACAAGGTCAGTAAGGGTCATTCTTGTGGCTTGGACAGTCAACTTTAAAGCATGTAAAAGATGCAGTTCAGGTGAGTACTGGCTGGTCTCAAGCAGATTCACAAATACAGTCCACCCTGTCGCTGCAGGCTCACGCACACGTGCGTGGATCTGCACACACTCGTGTACATCCTGGAGCCCGTGGGAGGGTGGGGAAGGGTTCCCAAAGAGCTGCCTGCGTGATAAAACCAGAAACCAGCAGACAGAGATGACGAGCTGCCTGCGGTGGCTCCCACCCATGCTGTGGCTCCCTTTCCAGCAAAGGAGTTTGGCGCAGAGGTGAACTCGGAGCCTCCACTTTGGGCTGCGGTGCTTTCCGTCCTGCATACAGCTCCCGCCTTATCGATTCCGTCCCCACGCACGCATGCACGTGGCCAGGGTCACGCAGGTTGGGCTGGATTGTGAAGGAAACTCACAGTGCCATGAACTCCCCAGATGCGTCTCCAGTATGGCCAGCCAGCACTTGGTGGCTGTTTTCATCCAGGTGCTGTAGTCGATGAGCGTGATGGGGAGGGGGCCCAGGTGGGATCTGGGCCTTCTCCCCCATCACCCACCCACCCTGCCTTTTTGACCAGAGAAAGTACAAACGACCCCAAATGGAGGCCTCACTCCAGGGCCTCTCTGTAGGTCCCTGTGCTGGAGCGTAGAGGGTGAGTGAGCAAGCGAGCGTGACCACGCGCAGCAGCTGCCAGTGCAAACAGTGAACCCAAGTGCCAGCTGGAGCTCCGGCTCAGCTTACTGGGGCTTTCATAATGAGTTTCAGGATGGAAAGGGTAGGTCGGGTCAGACCCTCTCTGCAGTGGGTTTCTCAGCCGTGTGGCTTTGGCTGGACTGCTAAGCAGGAAAGGTAGCTTTTAATACACCAGCCCCTGGCAGGGGAGAAAAAAAAGGAGCAAACCTTATTGCAAAATACTCCAAAAAAAAAAAAAAAAAAAAGGAGTGTCACGGCAGGCACTGGAAGAGGGTTGAGGCTTTTTCCTCCATGCCCTAAAAGAGACTTGAGTTGCTTCAGGGGTGTGAGAAGGAGCAGTGTGCCTCCGTTCCGGAGATGTCGGTACTGCATCAATCACAGCAGAGGGAGAGAGCTGCAGGCGTAAGGCAAAACAGCAGTGGGAATCAGCCACCCTGCTCTCTGCCCTCTGTACAGGTAGCTGAGCGAAAGAGAATGGAATAGAGACCAGAATTACCATTCCTGTGATAGGGTTCTGCTGGCAGGGGGAGAGTAACTCAGCCAGGGGAGTCAGCAGCGGGGCAGGGCGGCACCTGAAAAGCCAGCCATGTGCAGAAACCCACCAGGAGCTTGGTCTGGCCTCGTAGCTCAGTTTCTCTTGTTCTCTCGTAAGAAAGTCTTATAAGTTAGCAGTTGAAGCGTGGAAGGTAGGTAAACAGACTGGGAATGTTCTGGAAGGAGTCACTTTTTATATCAGTATTATTTTATTATTATGATTTCCTTTCTGATTTTTTTTGTTGTTGTTTTAAATTATTGGTTTGATTTATGTTTTATTTTCAAGTTTGTTGCTTTTGATTTTGTTTGTTTGGCATATTTTGTATTATTTTGCGTGGCTAGCCGTCGCTGGCTGATTGTCACCCTCTGTAGTGATACGTGTAAGGGTTTTGTTCTCTCAGTTTAAATACAGCCCAATAATAATAATTAAGCATGAAAGTAGGAGAACAACACCCAAATTGTCCTACTGGACAAAGTGCTCAGCACTGCAGTGTAAGGAACTGTCTCTACTCGTTCTGCAAACCCTCTTGTTTCTATTTAATGGAGGTATATGCGAAGCATGCAGCTTTCCCTGCACTGCAAACTGGGAGAAGTGTGACTTGATTTAGCTGAGTCCTCAAGGCAAGTTTGGCCTAAACATCTGTTTGTGACTCAGGGATAGGAGTAGGACATTTGAAAAAAAAATCATTTCTCAGTAAAAGAGCTTTGTGTTGATTAAAAAGCACCAGAAAAAAAATAGAAATGGTGCAGCATTTATCTATTCCCTTGCTTCTGTCAGATGATGCTTTGGGGGCTTATAAGGACACCCCAGTTTCTGGCAGTATCTGCAGAGAGAAGCTGTTTTTTTTTTTGCAATTTACGGTTGTTGGGTGCGACTGGATTTGCAAATTTGCCTTGAAAATGTATCCCTCCGTGTGCTTACCTGGGCTGATTGATAATACTTAGTTTTTGAGAGAAGTCTAGTTTAAGATTTCCCAAAATGACCAGTTTGCAGCTGGGGTACAGAAGTGGCAGGCTTTCTGTCCAGACTTCACTGGGATCCATGGCATTTGCCTTCCCAAAGACCCGACTTTCTTGCAGTTCTGGTGTCTACGGGCACAGCCATGGTGTGTGCCAGTACCTGGTGTGCGACAGTGTCCGGCTTCCTACTGAGCAGATCTCACTGAAATTGCCTTGTGCAGCTCAGTAAACACTGACGTGAACAGAAGTGGGGGTTTACACCTTCCCCATCTCCCAAAAATCAGCCCTCAGACAGTTGTTTGCTGCTACCCTGAGAACATGCAGCTGTGTAGGGCCAGATTTCCAAAGGTGTCCTGGGATTTTCATAAACACTCTGAACTTGTTTGGACGGAGTGAAACAGGAGTCAGGCACGCTACCACTTCTGAAAATCCCACTGGGTACCCAAATACTTTGACAAACCTACTGCCTCACTCCTTGCAAGACTTTTTACTAAAGCTATTCCTGTCTAAATACTTCCCTCATCCAGCATCGTGGGCTCTTTGCTTGGCGATATCCTGGACGTCACCACAATGTTTTTTCACCTCCTTCAGTCTGTGGACAACTAATAACTTACAGCTGGGTATACAGACTCTCAAATGTAAGCCTCCTGGCAAAAGATTTGCTTTTCTTACTTACTTTTCACAGATCCCTTCAAGGAAATTTGAGATCCCAGAGACGGCACTTTGGAAACAAACGCTTTACCAGCCAGGGCAGGATTTGCCAGACCACTGTAAAACAGGGAGCTAAAGGGAAGGGTCTTTTATAGGGCAGAGTCGGGGGCTAAGCTCCGTGGCACACACGCTTACTAGCAGCAGCAGGACCCCTCTTGGCTAGCCCGCTTACTGTTTTAGTCCTTTGCTTTATTACATTTCAGTTTTGATGCCCCATTTCATTTCCGTTGGCTTTTTTTTCTTTTCATTTAAAAAAAAAAAAAAAAAGACAACAACAAAAAGCTCTCTTCTTTTTTAATTTTATCTTCCTGAACCAAATTTTTGTACGTTTTATTTTAGATTTTTTTGTTATCATTTTCTTTTGTTTTTTCTTTTATCTTTCCCATCTTTTGTTTTCTCCCCCTTCTTCCCTTTCCCTCCTGAATTTTCCCCCCCTCGTAGAACCGTCTGCCCCCCCTCAAGACGTAAAATGCGTCAGCACCAGATCCACCGCCATTCTGGTAAGTTGGCGGCCGCCTCCGGCCGAAAGCCAAAATGGCGTCCTGGCTGGATACAGCGTCTACTATCGAGCGCTGGACTCTGAGGACACGGAGCTTAAGGAGGTGAATGATATCCCCCCAACCACCAGTCAGATCCTACTGGAGTCCCTGGAGAAGTGGACAGAGTATCGCATCACTGTCGTGGCTCATACGGAGGTGGGGCCGGGCCCGGAGAGCTCGCCAGTTATCGTCCGGACGGATGAAGATGGTAATTGCACTTTTTTCTGATTTTGTCCTGGGTCCAACGGTGAATACGTGTCACTGCGGTGGGCTTCCCCCACGCTGGGGGGGATGTGTCGAGCCCCTTCTCGTGGCCGACCCGGGGTGCGAGGGCAAGGCCCGAATGAGGCCTCGGCACAGCCTCCCCCCACCAGCAGGGATCCGAGGTGTGGAGCACCATTTGCTGCCATCTCTAAGCCCCTCTGAGAACTGGGGTCTGTAAGGTCTTCCCTCCCTGCTTTAGAGCTAGTTTTTCTTATTTCTTGGGGATTTAATTTCAAGGTCATGAGCCCTGTCTGCACGCTTTTCCTGAAAAGATTCTCTTCCTGACCAAAGACACAGCTGAGGCAGCAAGGAACTGAAATCAGAGAAGAGGAGGAGATTGCCTGCCAGAAATTATTTTAAAGTATTAAAAGACTTCTTCCCACACATTCCTTGTTACTAGCTCCTCTTTAAGTCAAAGTTTTGGTTAGTGGTAGAAAGGAAGAATCTGATCGTTTATTTCAAAAAACGTTTAATAACAGTATACAGTTCAGTGATCCAGCTTGGAAACTTGTGCTTGGTGCACAGACATGAGCGGTAATGGGACTTGAACTTTCCTGGTATTTCTACAGTAAAATAAAACCAGGAAAACTGAATGTACACAGGGAGGGAGAACAGAATACTGTGAGGGTGAGATGGGACCCTCAAATAATATGTCAAATAAATAACAGAAGTCAAATCCAAACTCCAGCTTTCTTCTTCCATCCCAACGAAAAAAGACTGAAAAAAAATCAAACAGGTTTATCCCCAGTGTGGCTCCTGTTTCCCTTACCATCTGCCCGCATCCAAATGGATAGATACCTTACTCAGAGAAATTACAGCTTTCTTGCAGACGAAGCTCGCAAGCACTGTCCTTTTCTATTATTATCATTTCCAAAAATTCACCCCGTACTCCATCCAAGACATCTCTCGTTTCTCGTCCTGAGATTATGCAGCTGCTCTAACCACCAACCTGCCCTGTCTTAGAGAACAAGGAGCTGCAAGGGCAAGTCCCCTTCCCCATGCTCTCCACCCTAATGTCCCATAGGCATGGCCAGAGCTTTTCTGACTCCTTAGAAACTGGCTTTGCCCTCAGAATTTGATCTGGAACTATGTGGCTTCTACCATCCAAGTAAACTGGAGAAAAAGGAGACTGTCAGAGAATAACTGGACTGTGAGGTGGACCTGTTCACATGCATCCAGATCCCTGAGCCATGCAGATTAGATCCCCCTAAACTGCTTCCCTATTTCATTGAATAAAGGCCAGTGGCAGATGGTGGGGCATCCAGTTTGCAGGTTAAGTCTCCCCCTCCTTTCAGAGCTGTAGATTCGGTGTGCATATGCCACAGAACTGAAGTGACAGGCTCCAGACAGAAATCTCCAAGTGATTCTGGTCCTTTTTATTTCCTTCCTCGCAGTGCCCAGCGCACCACCTCGGAAAGTGGAGGTGGAGGTCCTGAACTCAACTGCAATCCAAGTGTTCTGGCGCTCTCCAGTCCAGAACCGCCAGCATGGCCAGATCCGCGGCTACCAGGTCCACTACGTGCGCATGGAGAACGGAGAGGCCAGGGGGCTGCCCCAGATCAAGGACATCATGCTGGCTGACGCCCAGGTAAGGATTCACGTCCTGCTGCAGTTTCTGTCTCTCTCAGGGAAGCTTTGAGGGGGTGGGTGCTCCAGCTGCCTTGTCTCATCCCAAGTAACGTATCGCTGGAGAAAGTAGATGAACATCTCTGTGATAAAGATATATGTTATCTTCCTGCAGTTCATTTGCAGTCCCAGACAATAGCTGTTGTGGAAGAGTATGAACTGCTCTCCCAGCACTGAACTAAATACCATCCATCCTCCTCTGTCTGGGAAATCTTTTAAGACAGACAAAGGCCACAGTGGAATCTACTAATTTCTCCCACTCTACTTCTTCCTTCATGCTGGCCTGGTAACTTCTGACCTTGTGTGGCTGCTTGCTCAGGGACTTCTTCCTCATGCTGTGTCTCTGTCTTTCCCTTCTTTCCCCTCTTGTATTCTCATGTGCAAAACCTCTCTTGTTCTCTGCCCAGTGGGAAACAGATGACACTGCTGAATACGTAAGTAAAAAAAAAAAAAAAGAAAAAATCCTTCCATCCTGGTTCTGTCCCTTCCCTTCTCCCACTTGCTGTTGTGGTGTGATATTTTCCTTTTCCTTTTTATTTTTTTATTTTATTTTCAGTGCCAGTGTGCCTGTTTTAAAGCCTGTTGTTGGTGTTCCCATCCATTGTCCCCACCCTGTTTGCTTTGCTCTGCAGCCCTGTGTGATTGTGTAGTTTATCAGCACGTGGCAGTCCTGCAGGGTTTTCCCCTCAGCTCTGAAGAAAAGACAAATCTGCTGCTCCTCCACGGGGAAGCAGGCAGGACACTAAAACTGGGACTACCTCAAACACCTGCCTAAAGATGGGCTGGTCTGCAACTACCTTGCCTTTTGTCTGAAAAACAGTTAGGTTGTAAAGCATTGGGTATTTAAAGCCTCGTAAATTCCGAGGTATCAGGGTACGAACAAATGCTCTGTGCCCTGAAAGGGCCAAGATTCTTAGATATTTGTTCCGTACAAAGCCCTGAACCACTGTTGGCCCTTTTACCTTTCAAGTAGACCTTAAAATCAGCTTGGCTGTTTGGCATTTGATACTTCTGTTAAAATGCTAAATGCTTTCAGTGATCTTACAGCTACAAAGCAGTAGGAGAAAGCATTTCCTTCTTGGGTCCCAAGGTAATACATCGTTAAAATGAATATATGCATGTCTCCTAGAGATTGCCAAGTGCCCTACAAAAGTGAGGGGCCTCTGTTTTACAGAAAGATAATGTGAGTCACATGAAAGGCAAAGTCGCGTGCCTAAAATGTTAATAAAAGTCAGTGGCATGTGTGAAAGCAGGACAGATTTTTGACTTCCAGAAAGCAGCCCTGTCTCTCTAGCTAATGGCTTCCAAACTTAGTGATCGAAGTCCTGCTGGTTTGAAATACTGCTCTTCCACCTTTGCTCAGCTCTGGGGGCAATACAAATATTTTCAGGACCAGCAATTTTTTTTCCCAAGTGCTGCTCTGCAATTTAATATTTAAAGCACCGAGGGAGAGTGGAGTGGAGGGGAAGGCCATAAAACATGCACAGAATTTACATCTCCCCCCTTTCAGAGCCTTGGCGAAAACCCTGCTGCATATGCCCCCATCCTGTTTGATTTAGCACGGGTGTTCCTGTTACAACCCAGCCCTTTGAAGGGCCGAATACTTCATGGGGAAGGGCTGTTCTGGAGGCCAGTCTGCTAACAAAAGCTCGTGGGAGCCAGGTGTGGTGAAGCTGATAGAGGAAGGAGGGTGCTGGGGATTTAGCAGAGAGCTTTAACGTGCAAGCAAAAAATGTCGTCTTGCACTTTGCGTTAAAGCAATCCCTTTAATATTATTGAAGGCATTAAAAAATATCCCTGAGGAGAGAAGGGAGGGGGGTGATGGAGAAAAAAATGTAATCTCCTTGAAACCGCTGAGACCTCCACTGAGACGGCATAGTGAAAAGGAACACTTTGAAGAGTGCAGCAGCGTTTTGATGGCTGAAGCAGTTTGTGTTGAGATAGGGAATGTGTGAGAGGTAGATCTGGAAGAGAATACGTTGAGCCAGGGCCTGCAGAGACACGCTGTGTTCACGGAGGGGCTGCTTGCAGCTGGAGCGTGCGTGCTGCTCGCCAAAGGAATGTGGCTCTCATCCTCCTGCCAGTTGCCACATCTGCCTCGTTGCCGCAGAGCGTCTCATGGTTTCAGATTCAGTGAATGTTCCTGCATGCTAGAAAAGACCCGAGACTCCTGCAAGGAGAGATCTACCTGTGTATGTACGTAATTATTTACACCGTTTTCCTTTGGAATCTCGCAAACAGGAAATGATCATTGCTGGGCTCCAGCCTGAGACTGCGTATTCCATTACCGTAGCCGCCTACACCATGAAGGGAGATGGTGCTCGCAGCAAACCCAAAGTGGTCACCACTAAGGGTGCAGGTAAGAGCCTTTTATTCACCTGTTAGGTTTCACCAGTTTCCTAACATCCTGAAGCCAAGAAGCTTCTTTCATCCCACTCTCCTCACAAAGAGGACAGACATGCAACAAACAACATGCTGCCCCTGAAGAAAAAAATACTTCTAGGAAGGCAGAAAACCCTTCATTCCTGGCAGGTAGCTCTCACTAAATGAAACAATTTTCTCTCCAGTGCTGCAGAAAGCCCCATACATACAGAAATGCAACAGGGGACAAATACAGTGCATGTAGTCTTATGTCCTGTAAGCTCCAGAAGTCCCAGAAGAGAATCTTTACCCAGTCTGACCTGTACGGTGACACTGGAGAGACTCCGGCTTTGATGGCTGGCACGCAGAGGAACCCTGGGGAACAGAAGACCCAGAGGCCTGCTGTCATGGTGTTAACTTGCAAAGAGCTGAAAAGCAGCAGGGAGGCAGTGAAGACTTATACCACCCAGTCTTTTCTTTTGGTATCATGTCTGAACATAAGTTCCCTCTTTGCCTAGGAGTAGTGATCAGTAGGGAAGAAAAGTACTGACAGTATTGACCTTTTCTTGCAAGAATTTCTGCAACCTGGGCTCACGCTGCACATACCATCTAGACTCATTCCTCCCTTTGCCCTATTCCTCGTGGCAAAGTGTCTGTCAGCCTCAGTGCAGAGGACACGGTGTCAGGCGAGGATGTCTGAGCCTGAAGAAAGAAATGACAAAGGGCAACAAGGTATTCCTCGTTCCTCCACACAGTTGTGCTGCAGGCAGAAAACAGGTCTGTGTTCCACCTGTCCTCTCAGCATCTGCGCTCCTGTGGTTAGTGCTCTCACAGCTGGACCTTTGCTGTGCAGTAGGGGAAAGGTTTTGTGCAACAGAGTGAGACTGCTGTGCCCACACGTAGATTTGACACTCCTTCAGCCCATTTGTTGTCAGCCTGTGGTTGTCTTCTCTCACCCCATCACATTCTTGGTCATGCTGCCAGATGATGGCTTTCTCCCCTTGTCATTCCTTTTCATTGTCTAGTCCCTTCCCATCCCTGGCTGTCTATTCGTTTTCTTAGTTTTGGGACAATCATCTTCACCCTTCCTGTAGGAGCTGCATAACTGACATCATCTCTTGTTTCTGGGAGAAGGTTGTTCTCTGCCTCTGCCTTTGGTTAGAGTGACACAATTAACCTGGAAACCTCTGTTCAGGCTCTGGAGGTGGCACAGACAGCTCAGTGCACAGGACAGAGGGGGCTCAGGAGCACTGGCCTGAAACACACAGCGCTGGAGCAGCAGCTGCCCTCTATGCCCTTGTCTTTTTTTCTGTCCCAGCTCACATCTTCATCCCATTTTATGGTCTCGTCTTCAGAGAAGTGAATGAGAATTGAGCCTTTCTCTCCCTTCTTGCGTTTCTTGCTTAGGTAAGAGACAGCACATAAGAGAACAAGGTTGTTTTCCAGGACACAGATGTTAGAGCAGGGTACATTTAGGTGACAGCATCCAGACTCCTGCCTTCACACCTTGTAGTGTCAGTGTGCTGTCAGAAGCCTTTTCCTTCACTCACTCTCTACCCCTTCCCCCTCTGGCTTTGCCCATGGTCCTTCTCACTCTGTCTGGTTCTCTCCTCTTGTTTCCTGCTTTTCCTGAGGCTCTCTACCTTCTTCACTTTTCTCTCCTCGAGCCTTTCTCTCTTTGCCCTCCCTCCCTCCTTCCCTTGTCACTCTCTTGTCAAGCTCCCTCATCTCTCCCCATTAGGATTTGCAGTGCAGGTGATCAGTCACAGAGGGATGTTTTCTCCAGCACAGCAGCTATTACCCAAAACTCAATTTCCCCCAACTTGAAATAGCTATTTAAAAAAAAAGAAAAAAAAAAAAAAGAAGAAAAAAAAACAACTTTCAAATGGCTCTGTAACATTCTTATCTTCTTTGCAGTGTTGAGTCAATATACCTTCTGAGAAGAGAGATTTCTTTCTTTATCATTCAGGGCTAGGGGCTGAATTTAAATACAGTAATACATCCAATTTTCTCCTTTACTGTCTAAACCAATTGCGAAATAAAACACTTCCCCCTGTTTTCTTCTCACCTTTCTCCAAACAATATTTGTTGTGCAAATGTAATATTTTCAAGCTCAGCTGATTATAGCAACATTTGTGATAAAACCCAACACATAAAGGTAATGACATTGTTTTTCTCTGTGATGTGTTTCTTTGGCATTTCCGAGGGAGGCTCTCCCAGAACCGTTCCCTAGGCGTTCTTTGGCAGTTTGCAATGAATAAAGCATTTGTTTCAGGGACGACCCCTCATCCCTGTGTTCAGATGTCAGTCGCTACACCGGGCGGAGTGCTTTCCCCAGTCTGCCTTTGCCAGGATCCCTGACACACGCAGCATCCTTCCCTGCCGGCTCCCTCCTGCTCCCTTCGGGAGCTGCACTCCAGCTTTCAGCCTGCCAGCCTGCAGTCAGACTGGTGCTCGCTCCTAAACTCCATTCTCCTTCCTTTTCCTGTTCAAGCAGAAGAAACACCAAGGCTCAGAGAAGGAAATTAGATCCCTAATAGTGGAGTGAATGTAAATGACGCGTGAGCTGCTGGAATTAATGCTCTGCTTTCTCCAGCTTCAGAAACCTCTGGGCCTACGCGTGTCATTTAACTGTGGCTGTGGGCTTGCTCTGCAGTCAGGCTGTGCCAAGGCTCATTAGACAGAGGCACTGCTGAGTTCCTGCAGTATTCCCCAAACATGGAGGAACTAACTGACAGGATGAGGAGGGAGCTAGCTGAAAACATACCGACACTCGGGTGTCCTTTCCCTTCCCTCAGAGGAAAGTGCATAGTGCAAGCAGCAACTCTTCCTGCCCTCCGCCTTGCACAGATTTTGGGCTCTTGTTCCGACTCTTTGTGTGCTTCCTTCTTTCTCTACCCAACTGGGTGATCAGATGCCTGCCAGACTTGCTTCATCTGGCCTTGTGCCTGCTGCTCAGGACCCGAGGCTGCCCAGACTTCCTTTCCCATCCTTCATTACTTCACCCGCAGCTGCTCTGGCCTTCCCAGCCTGAGCCAATCTGTTCCAGTCCCTTTCTGCATGAGTTGTGCTGTGTGAGGGAGACAGAGAGGGAGCGGGAGGACAGGAGTCTGGGGAACTCCTACATTAATTCTCCCCTGCCCTACAAAGCAATCTGCTCGGGTGTTCAGGACAGGAGGCTGAGATTCAGGACTCCTGAGTTTGTTCCCTGTGGTAAGGTATTTGGTCCAGTGACAAGAGAAAAGCAGCGCTCACCTTTCCTTCCTGAGGAAAGGGAACAAAAATGTATCTGGAAATAAGTAAGAACGTCCCAGCTGACACACTGGCAGTGCATCTCATCTCCTAAACTTGACAGAGACCATCTGCGTGTAGTGGGTGGGTAGCAGCAGCCTGGGTTCAGGGTGAGACACCGAAGCACACAGAGTCAAGGTGAAGCCTTGCCACTGATTCAAGGAACCTGTGCTGCAGCTCAAGAGCCCCTGCATATTTGACTGAAAGTGTCTCTGTTCTCTCCCAGTCCCAGGGAAACCCATCCTGTCTGTGCACCAGACAGAGGAGAATACTCTTCTGGTGAAATGGGAGCCTCCGTTGGATGCTGAAGGCCAGGTGATGGGCTACCGGCTCCAGTTTGGCCGCAAAGATGTCGACCCCCTGGCTACCTTGGAGTTCACAGCCCTGGAGGATAAGTACACTGCTCCCAGCATCCACAAGGGCGCCACGTATGTTTTCAAGCTGGCCGTGAAAAGCCGGGCTGGCTTTGGGGAGGAAGCTGTGCAGGAACTCACCACCCCTGAAGACATCCCCAAGGGTTACCCCCAAATCCTCGAGGCGAGCAACATCACTTCCATGTCGGTCCAGTTTGGCTGGCTCCCCCCCGTGCTGGCCGAGAGGAACGGAGCCATCATCAAATACACCGTGGCCTACCGGGAAGCCGGTTCTCCCGGCAACCCCCTGGAAAAAGACCTGCCCCCCTCCCCAGAGAACTCGTACACCCTCAACGGCCTCAAACCCAACACCGCCTATGATGTTAAAATCCGTGCTCACACCAGTAAAGGCCCCGGGCCATACAGCCCGACTGTCCAGTATCGGACGTTCCAGCTGGATCAAGGTAGGACTTACCGGTTTCTCCTCCCTCTCTCTCCTTGTAACCGGGGCTGGTGCCAGGAGGCAGAGAGCTGGAGAGGTCAAGCCAGGCTCAGCCAGGCTCGTGAGTAAATGCAAAGCACTCTGGTTTCACACTCAGTCCCTCCGCTCCTCTCTGCCTTGTGCCAGGTAAGTCCCTTTTACCGCTTTCTTCTAAGTTAAGTCCGGACACCCTTCTTTCACTGGCACCTGAAGTGGGCTGCCAGTCGCTGTACAGGTGGGAAGAGCATTTTCTTCAGCTTTTGCAAACAGCCAAAAGTAAACAAGAAAAATCAGAAAGCCTCAAATGTGACCTGGGATGGGTTTCCTCACCTGAGCATGCTCAGAAAGCCAGCACCTCGTTCCTGCAGCAGCCACCCAGACCCGTAGTGAGCACTGAGCACGGGCAGGGTGAGGGCAAGGCTATGCACCCTCCTCACCCTTCCCCAGGGTTAGACTTGGGGACAGGGAGCACCGGGAGATGGACCTTGACAAAACTCAAGCAAAGTGTGGAGGAGGGAGCAAGCCCTTCCATTCCTGCAGCAGCAGCCAGACCCAAACTGGCAGACCCTTTTGCCAGTGTCTGACCTTGTCTTCCTTCTCTTTCTTACTATTCCTTCCCTCTGCTGCCTTTTCTTCTCCTCTCTCCCCTTCCTCCTCACTTTTCTCTCAGCAGTTTTACCCAAAAACTTCAAGGTGAAGATGGTGACAAAGACGTCTGTCCTTTTGAGCTGGGAGTTTCCTGAGAATTACAACTCTCCCACCCCATACAAGGCAAGTGGAAGGGAAAAGTCAGAGCTGTGTTCCTTCTCAGTTTCCTGGGAGTCTTGTCTGTTGGTTTGAATAGAAGATTATAAGAGCCAGAAATTCTGGAGCCATTTCTCAGATACGGGCAGATAATAGTTAATCATTAGATCAAGGAGGTGCGCCCCTCAAAATCAGGCCTCTTGGCTTGCACTCCTGCTCCTGTTACCAAATCACCACCCCCCTGGGCAAGTTACCACAATTTTCCCATTTCCAGATCCAAGTTTCTCTTCTCAGAGAAGTTCTAAGGCCTTGTCCTGTGTGAGACACAAACTCACCTAGCTCCTGTTCCTCTGTTTGCACCAGCTCTGGCAGAGCTGGGTGGAGCCCAGCCCAGCCAAGTGCCTTATGCAAACCAAAGCAAAGAGAAGGGAGCCTGGCTGATTAAGCTGTATCCACCTTGCTCATGGTACATCTTTGCTGCCTCTTTCCCTCCCACAGATCCAGTATAACGGGCTGAATGTCGATGTGGATGGCCGCACCACCAAGAAACTCATCACCAACCTGAAGCCCCGGACGTTCTACAACTTTGTTCTCATGAACCGCGGCAATAGCATGGGTGGCCTGCAGCAGAACGTGGCTGCCTGGACTGCCGCTGACATGTTATCCAGGAAGCCCGAGGTGACCCACAAGCCTGATGCTGATGGCAACGTGGTGGTGATTCTCCCGGATGTAAAGAGCTCCGTGCCTGTCCAGTAGGTTTCTGATAAAGTCCAGACTTGGTTTGCCCAGTTCGTGGTGCAGGGTGTCAGAGTTCATAGCACAAACCAGCAAGGATAGTGGCAGGGAGTGTGTTCCCTGCGTTTCCAGCCTTGCCTGAGTCCTGTCTTTCGAAGCCATTTCCCAGGATTAACGGGTTGCCACGGGAACCCAAGGGGAGGCATTTTATATGGGGTTGTCACTGAATCCAAAAGCAGCAGCAACAACTGTGCAAAATCCCAAGTAAGGGGCTTGCTGGCTTGGTCAGTGGGGCTGTGTGGGCAAACCTAGCCTCCCACCATCAGTGTGTGCACTCTCTCCTTCTGTGGCTGATAGAAGGAGATTCAGTCCTCCTATTTCTTCTGGTTATTCCCAACTCTTAGGGCTTTCTACATTGTGGTGGTGCCTCTAAGGAAGTCCCGTGGAGGACAGTTCCTGAACCCCTTGGGCAGCCCTGAGGAGATGGACCTGGAGGAGGTGAGTGGGGGTGAGACTGAAACCAGGCGTAGGGAGAGAGCAAACAGCTGCAGTGGACGTTACGGTGACCTGAGATCCTGGGAAGGGTGGGTTTGGGGCATGCGATCCATGTTCTGAATAGCTAACGTGAGGTCCGTTTGAGTGGCGTGGTTTGGCTCTCCCTCCTTCCTGTTCCCCTGAAGGTGCTGAAGGCGTCATGGCTCTCACACCATTCCTTTGCTCCCTCCAGCTCGTTCAAGACATTGCCAGGCTCCGACGCCGAAGCCTGCGTCACTCTCGTCAGCTGGACTTCCCCAAGCCCTACATCGCTGCCCGTTTTCGCTCCCTCCCTTCCCACTTCATCCTGGGGGACATGAAGCACTACGACAACTTTGAGAACAGAGCCCTGGAACCAGGGCAGAAATATGTAATCTTCATCCTGGCGGTGCTCCAGGAACCCGAGGCAGTAAGTGCCGCCTGCTTTCCCCTACCCTCCTCAGATGCTCGCGACCCTGCTGTCCCCGTCATCGACCAGAGGCAGCAGCTGCAGGGGCAGCTCTCTTGAGAGCTGCCAGCAGGTCTTGTGCCTTCCTGGCATTCTCTGTAACTCTCTTCCACCAGATGCCAGGGCTTGAGCGTTTTTTTTTCTCTGCAGAGGCCTTCCAGTCCAGCTGCAGAGCTTTTGCATGCGGCTGTCAGAGCTGTTTGTGCTTGTGTCTGCGTACAGCAAACGTGCAGACAACAACACAAGCATCTTGTGCGCTGCTTCTGCGTTTTGCCCGTCTGCTTAGGCAGGACTTGCTACATTTGTGGCTCCAGCTTTGAGTTCAGAATGGGGGACCCTGAGCTCAGGAGTGCACTCAGGTGCGGAGATCCCTGGGTCAAACCCCTTTACAGAGAGTAATTTCTTGTAAAGGCTGTCCCTGTGTTCCTTAGGGCAATGACCCCAGACATCCTGCTTTGAGAGCAGCGTGTCACATGTCCTGGTTATTACCAAGTTCCCCACCAAACAGAAAGGGGAGAGGTTGTGGTTTTTTTATGGAACATTAGACGTGCTTTCTGCTCATTTCACCACTTCAGCTGATTTCAGTGATGTTGTGCTTGGCTTTATGAAAACAACTATTTTAATACTTACCTGTCCTTCCTCGTGAACAATAGGAAGCCGTCTAATTCTTTGTTGTTTTTAAATCCCCCTGTGGAATAGGGGGATTTCAATAGCAGGGAGCTATTTGAAATTAAAGGTTTTCAGAGTAGTTTTTTCCCAAATAAATATTTAGTTGTGTATTTGATATTAAAGGATTAGGCTGACACGCCTGTGAATGGGTTTCTCAATCGGATTACTGCAGCTTGTGGTAATTTCTTCTTTAGAACAAGGTACTGCACACTCACTCACGACAGCCTGGAATCACTGCAGCTCCCTCCTGTGTAGCAGAATTTCAGTCTTACTAAGAGCTGGTAGAGTTTCAAATACCCTGAGCCCAAATCTCCTGTTCTTGTCCCGTCCCAGACTTTACGCTTGTACCAGGGCTTACCAGTTCTCCTTGGTGCACTTCATTTTCTGCAGTCTCTGTGTAAAATGGGGATGCATCATTCCTGGGAATGATAGAAAATTGTAGCATTCATGAGAACGAGTGAGCAATGCTTGTTGGTTAGGACTCTTGTGGGTTTGAACGTGCCTGTGATTTTCTCAAGAGCACAGCTCATTGCAGCGAGCAGAGGTGACATTACATTTTATTTTTTAATGTTTAATTGTAAGGGATCTTTTAAGTCACCAGACCAGACTGTTTCTAAGCATTATTTCTTGGTTCAATCCCTTCCCTCTTTCTCTGTAATCCCATCTGACTGACAAAATCCAGATGGTGACGTGAGAACTTGACAGAAGTGTTTGTGTGATTGTGGAAACTGAGAGGTCTTTGGGATGTGCTGGAACAGAGGCACAGTCAACATTTTTTTAAAATCCCCTTCCTGGCTATAAGATTAGGTGAGCCACAGGCATGAGCCAGCCTAAAACTTCATGTGAATATTGTCTTTTAATGGTCTGTCTTGCCTGAAATGTTGGAGGAGGACAACACCTGTCACAGGGACACAGACACGTGTTCTTTCTGTAGGTTGAAGAGCTTATTTTCTCTGTTACCACTTAGGCTGTGCGTCAGGGAGCCCACATCCTCTATAGCAATTTCTCTTCCATAACGTTTAGCCATTGTTTTCGGTCCTCATTCCCTCTCTGAACTCTGTTCCACTATCGTCCGTGTCTTCCAGACTTTTGCTGCCAGTCCCTTCTCCGACCCCATCCAGCTGGACAACCCCGATCCGCAGCCAATCATCGATGGAGAGGAAGGGCTGATCTGGGTCATCGGGCCCGTCCTGGCCGTGGTGTTCATCATCTGTATCGTCATTGCCATTCTGCTCTACAAAAAGTAAGAGATGCTTCTTGCCCAGAGCTGTGACCGTTCTCAATGCCTCTGCTCATGACCCCTAAAGGGATTTTCCTCCTTGGTCCTGAAGTTGTCAGCTGGGGGGGAAATCCTCCCACCAGCACCAGAGAGGAGTCCTGAGGCAGAATCGCTGAAACTGAAGGGTCTGGCTCGAACAGGAAATTAATTAGTAGTGGATAGTCAGGACCTGCTGCTTCAGAGACTACCCCATGGCATTCTCAGTAAAGCTGAGCTTGTCTGAGTGTTGTGGCATACGTGCAATGAGTTTGTCAGGTCACTTGCCGGTCTCCCCCAAAAGAATTGGTCAGAGCTGCAGCCCTGGGCTCCCCTTTGGGTGCTGTGAGGGCACGGTGGGGGTGATGCAGAGAAGCACCTTTGTGCTGTGGATTGGCAGAGACCTCCGCCGTTGTCAGGCTGGTTTTCAGCTGGAACTGGGAGATGAGCAGCAGCTGGGGGCGTGTAGTAAGAGTCTGCAGGAGAGAAGAGGGAGCAGCCCCTGGAAATGTCTCCTTTTTCCTTGGATTTCTGAGCAGCTCGTGGTGCATGGTTGGGGACAGGGGCACAGGTCACACTGTGCAGCAAAAGAGGACAGGAAGGGAAGCAGATGCTGAGTAAAATGAATCAAGAAAAGGAGAAGGACGGTAGCTCTGCCCAGTGCAAGGGTGTCCTTACCTGGGACATCTACCCAGTATGGAGAGAGTTCAGTTAACCCCACGTCATCTTTCATCTGCACGGGTGCATTTGCTTATGCACCCCAGCATGTGTGAAGCTGCTGGATGCACACAAGTGCTCAGGGGAGCAGGGACTCCAGTGTTCCTGTTTGGTGCTCATTAGCACTGATCTAACTAGGGAATTTACTAGTACCACCTTCCAACTGTGTTACCAGGGTTAGCACTGAGCAAATGTTTCTCCCTTCTCCTGCGATTCCTTTCTAATCTGAACATTTGTCTTGTCTTCTCTCCACTTACTGCTTTCCTGGACAGCAAGCCAGACAGGTAAGAGCTCCAGATTTGCCATTTACTAAGGTTCTTTTTTTAACGGGCTGGCTGTGTGTTCGACAGTATTTATCATCTCTGGTGATGGGGCTGTGTCTGTACAGTTTCTACTGTTAGATCTGTCCTGAAGGACACCCTGTGTTAGACTAGCACAGGGCCACGTTTGAATTGGGACAGAAAAAGCAAAGAAATCCCATCTTCCTCCTGCTTGTCCGTTCCTAAATATAATGGCCCTTTCTCGAGCTGAGCAGCAGTGACAGTAAGCGGCTCATAAAACGTTGAGTTAATGGAGCAGAGAAACACCCATTTATGTTGCAGTCAGAGGTGAAAGCGGGTTTTCTCCATGTCTGACTGCTCCATACAGGCTGTCCCTGAGCCACTGGCACGCTGGAAGCAGAATCTCACCAGCTGAGCTGTCCTCGCCCCATTGCAAAAGCCATTCTTGCCCCATCAGCCAGGGACTTCTAACAGAGTTCGCTTCTAACTGCAGAGTGAGGCTTATTTCGAACCATTTACAAGGCTGGGAGAGCTTTCACTGAAAGTAACTGATGGGTTGAGCCAATGAACTATTAACGGCAGTTTCAGAACTGCGGCAAAAATAAACTGCTCCCAAACTGCAGAGTGGTATAATTCCAAAACGCTGCCCCATGCAGTGCTGGCAGGGCTCACGCTACTTCTTCTGGCTATTAATGACATTAAGAGACAGCGAACAACGTACTGAATAACCTCTCTGCCTAAGCAATTACTGCTATTGCTGCAGGCGTATTTCAGGAGGCATCTGTACAACCCAAGCAGGAGAGGTGAGGAGCTCTACAGCCATCTTGCTGGAAGGGCCACGACAATATTTGCAAGCCTTGGGGTGTGGGTACGCGTTCTCTGCCCACTGGAGAAGTTCTGCTTCCAGCAGCTTGTCACTGTTCCCTTCCCAGAGGTTATCACCTCCTCGGATCAGCGCTGGGCTTTGCTTCCAAATTCTTTTCAAGGAGAATGAGCCAGGTCAGCAAAGACTTTTAAAGTGCCTCAGCTAACCTAGCCCATTTTGAGCAAAATTTTTTATGAAGCACTCACATGTGCAGCTCAGTTGGCATGTTGGAGCAGGCTTCAGCTTCTGGCAAGGAGGTGAGAGGGATCGCAGCAGGCACAGCTGTGATCGGAGAAGATGTGTCTATGCTGGTTTTGAAACCAGGGTTTTAGGGTTCTGTAGATCAAAAAAGATTGAAAACCACTGCTCTGACTTCTCTGTCTGCAGCAAGGCACTGAGAACTCCTAAACAAGCCAACAGAGAAATAGCAGTACTTTATGTCCAAGGTCACGACCAGGAGAATCTGTACTTTTCCAAATGATTATGTTGTCTCTAGTTCTTTCGGGCTGAAAGTGGCTTGCCCAGAATTGGAACACTTCTACTTGCAGAGCTCTGCAGAGTTCACTGGAGGCTGTTCAGGGAGGCTGAGGTGTGAGTTCACAGTACCTCAGCTGCTCCTCGTTGCTTATCTGTACGTCTGCTGTGTGATGGGAAACTTCCAGACTTGGCTGAAAGCTGCTGGGCAGTTGTAAAATCCCATCAAACGCTGCACTGACAAAACATTCCAAACCTCATCCCTTTTCTGATGCGTTTTATGTAATTTACATCCTTGTTCAGGACGTGGCTGTACCTGACCCTGATTTATGTGGGAGCTACGCTCAGGCCTCAGTGTGGCCCGTGTAGCTGAAAAAAATAAGAGGTCTGTAAGCTAAGAGGCTTTGTCTTTTTTATTATTATTATTTTTTTTTAAAGCAAACGGAAAGATTCAGAGCCGCGGACAAAATGCCTCCTGAACAACGCTGAGATCACCCCTCACCACCCGAAGGACCCTGTGGAAATGAGGCGCATCAACTTCCAGACTCCAGGTAACCAGCTGCAAACCAGCCTCCCTCCCTGGGAAGGCAGGAGCGGAGCAACTGCCCTTTGCTCAGCCCCTTCCTGCCGGGCTGCTGCAGTGCTGCTGCCTCTGAGACCCAGCGCTAACCTGGGATGCAGCCGAGGAACCTCCAGCCTTGTCTGTGCTAAGCCAGACTGCTGCAAGAAACCTTTGCTGGGAAACCACAAGGGCCTTGCAGACTCCACCCAGCAATTGCAGGGCAGGAAGCAGGGCTTTTCTGGAAATCCAGCTAAATTGGTGCATTCTGGGCTAAGTACACAGCTGCGAGCTCTGTGGCCGTGCTGGGCTTGCCCGACCAGCACAGCGCTGTGCCTCGTGCTGGGAGCCCCCCGGGGCGGTAAAGATGAAGCGTGGCAAGCTGCCAAGCACACACCTCACCCCCACCTTGTAACGGGTGCTTGCTGCATACACCCTAAAACACTCCCGTTAGGCGCCAGGCCTGCCCTGCGGGTTGTGAGGACAGAGAAAGGCAGCTGGATGCTTCACGCAGACGAGACGGCGTCTCCTTGGGTAGCGTAGCTGCCGAGCTAGCCTGTCACTGCACTTAACTCCTGGCCACAGAGTACTGCTGCACCCTCCCTTCTACACACGGGTGTCCCCACGTACGTGCATGCCTAAGCTGCCTGCATGGCACCTCTGCAAGCCACCAGTGACACGGCCCAGCCCGGGCACGTCCTCGGACACACGGCCGGGAGGTGATACCTGAGCAGTGCCTGCGCACTGGTACGCACCTCTGCTTCCCCCTTCCTGGTGCTTGAGGAATTTGGAAGGGAATTTATTGTGCTTTTGGGGGCTGGCTGTTGTTTTCGGTTTGTTTGTTGTTGTTTATTTTATTTTTGTTGTTTTGTGCTTGTTAGTAATGTTTCTGCAGCTCCTGTTTCCCCTTCCCATCCCAGTCCTGTCCTTAGCGTTGTCTGAGTTTTCCTAGGGTGAGACTGGCAAGTTGGTGGGTGCCCAGAGCAGAGGGATCTTGGGGGCAGCACTGAACTGAGTGTCTCATATAAAAGCTAGGAACAACCCATTGGTATGAGTCCAAGCTTAGGAAAGATTAAGTCTCAGCTAAGGGATGGAAGCGGGGTTAATCCAGCGTGCAGGGACTGAATGCAGAGCAGCTGAACTGCAGCTGGGTCCCAAAATCTGCTCTAACCCGGAGGTGCTCTTGCAGGAGAGTGAAGGTGTTCGAGACCTGCAGCAGGAGAGCAGGCTTCTGATTCTCTGAGCATGCAAGGGACTGAGCAGGGCACTGCTTGGAAAGCTCGAGAGAATCCTCCTGTCCCAGCTGTTTTGCCCTTTGTGTAAGCAAATTCTTTTGAGGGTCCCCAGCTGCAGCTCAGCAGCAGTTCGCAGGTGGCCGGGTTCCCTGATCCATACCAGGCACAAACAAGAATCCCCTGTGGGAGCGGTTAGGTTGGCTGCTGGGTCCTCCAGGAGGTGGTCTGAGACCCAGGAGAAGGAGCTGCACTCTGCCACGTGAAACCGATGCTGGGATAAAAGCAAAGACAGAAGATTGTGGCCAGCCGGGTTAGCCTGGATGCTAGGAAGTAGCTGGGAGTGCTGCTTTGTGTGTTCCCTGAGTGTTTCTCCCTGTCCTCGCGGGACTGCGGAGCCAGCTCGGGACGAGGCACTCCCTGGCTTCAGTTAATGAGATCAGCAGACGGCTGGGCCTGTCTCGTGTTTACCATGTTGTTTTGGTCACGCTGTGCCTCTGAATTCTTGACCTAAGAGGCTTGTAGAAGGTAGCTAAGACCCGCAAGCCTGCCAGCAAGGCTCCGCTAGGCAAAGGTCTGCAGGTCTCAAAAGACTGCCAGTTTGTGTCCCGTGTAGCTTTAAAAAGACGCTGCCAACTTTTCTTTAGAACGTTATCGAGCCGAAGCAAGCTGGCAAAGCAGGATGAGGTTCTGAGGGATCTGGGAGAGCTGGTCGCCTGCCTCCCGCGGAACTTCGATAGGGGGGTGGAAACGGATGGGAATACAGAACTGGAGGTGTGTCGGTGATTACAGGGAGATGGTGGGGCAATTTCCAGGTGGGAGACCTGCAGAATATTGGAATTGAGTCTGCAGTGCTTTAGGAATGGCCTCTGGGCTCTTCTCCAGCCAGGTGTCCCGGGGGCAGCACGCAGAGGGTCTCTGTCCTGTCCCCAGCAGCAAAACAAGAGGGGGGGGGACACGGGAACAGGAGAGTGCATGAGCATCCGTACAGCTCGGAGAGAGCAGAGGGAACAGCACATCTCAGCGATCCTGTCCTTGCCTAATCAGCACAAAAAATAACTTTCTTTTCCTCCTTAGATTTATGTTGTTTTGTTTTTGTTTTGTTTTTGTTTTTTTATTAGCATGAAATTTTTTAAAAAGTGTATATTTTATTTATTTATTTTTTTTACTGTTTTCTGCAGATTCTGGTCTGAGCAGCCCTCTCAGTGACCCTGAGTTTGACTTTGAAAGTTAGTTCCTGTGTGTTTTTGTTCCTGTTGGTTTCATTTTATCCCCCATAATTATTTTTCCCTCTTCTGTCGCTTTTCCTTTCCAATTCGGTTTTGTTCCTGTTTTGGTTTTTTGCTTTTTTATTTTTTTGCTGAACTCTCTGTATCCCCGCAGTGTTTGCCCATCTCATCCCTTCTCTGTGCCATCTGTTTGTCTGAACTGAGCTTCCAGTTTTACAGTACCGAACAACAGGCCTCTTGCAAGACGAGGATAGGAGCAGGAGCACCAGAACAGAGCCCCCGGTAGCAGTGTGAGACACTGTCCCTCCTTCTGTGTCCCTTTTGCTTTGTCAGGAGAAAAACGGGGATTTCGAGGCTTCTTTTTCTCCCCATTGTCGACGATGTTTCATTTCGGAAGCTTGGCTGAATGTCCCTCGTCCTTGTCCACGGACAGAAAGCGATCTTTTGTGCACCAGTGTGAGCGTTGTGTGCGTGTGTGCCCGCGGTTTTGTGTTCGTTGCTTTGTAACGTGGGGAAGGAGGAAACTGTGGATGCAGCTGACGACCTCCTCCCTCTTTGGAGAGAGCCACGCAGGCACCTTTTCCTGTCTGACGAGGACAAGAGCCATTTCCCATCTGTGGCAGGTGTCTGTTCCTTGGCACCGACTTATTCCAGGCGCACAAAGAGCAGAGGCCTCTCCATGGTCCTCCACACCCGTGGGTTTCACGCGGAGTGCCATCCAGCCGCAGTTATTTTGCAAGGATAAATGGGCTCCGGCCCGTTAACAGCTGTTAGGGTGACGTTTCTGGTGAGTTGGCTGGTGCACAGAGAATCAAGTCTTTTGTGAGAAGATTAGAGAGATTCAAGTGATTGAAATGGTAGATGAGACCGGCTCTGAAAGACTTCATCCCCGTTAGAAGCCAAGATCCCAGCTTTGTTGGGTGGTGGTGTATTTTTTTGGGTTTTTATGCTGGGCAGGGAAATAGATAGGAGATTTCAGCTGACAAATGTGAAGAACCACGGGTGCTGCTTGCGTTCAGAGATGTGAGGGCTGGGGCAGTTTTCTGAATGCTTTAATCCCACTACCGGTCTCTTTTGGTGCTGAATACTCCTGCCAATACTGTCCCGGTCCACCTGCCACCTCCGTCACCCCCCTTTATTGTAACACAGAGGGGTTTGTGTGTTTTTGAAGCCACGCTGATCCTTCAGCCCTTGGCAGCGCTCCCTCTGCCACCCTGGCTGCTGCGGGAGGTGGCAGCGCGGCAGCCCCGCAGGTAGCCAGGAGCTGAGCAGAGGAACCCGTGAGCCATTTTCCTTCGGGGCTAAAAAGAGTTAGGGACTTACAGCAGACAAAAGAGAAGCTGCTGCAGCTGGCACGGCAGAGCTGGACATAACAGCCTCCTGGACCTAACGGGAACCCCGATACGCTTGGCATTTTGACCAGGAAAGTGTTTATCACTGTGGAGGTTTCCGGTTTTTTATTATTATTATTACAAAGAATCCCAGAAATCAATCCGACAAGGAGATTTTTGTCCTTAGCAGCAGCAAAACAAGGCAAGTTCCCATCGGCCAAGTTCTCAGCCAGCGTTTGCTCGCAGCAGGTGGGAAGCGGGGGCAGGATGTTCCCCAGCAAAGAGGCAGAGATGGTTTTCAGAAGCTGGTCCCACTGATGATTTTTCATCAAGTTTTTATGAAGGCAAGTAGTGAAATGCCTTCCAAGGGAACGTGACTTCTCTTTCCAGACTGGCACAGCGGGGCCTTGCCCATGCAGCCCGTGTGCTCGGAGGGAAGGACACGTACTGCTCTGCGACTTCAGAGCCAAAGAGCGTCTGATGGTTTTTATTTTTCCTTGCTTGCTTGTTTTTATGGGGTTTCCTGGTTGTCGTTGGCTTTTTTTTTTCCTTATAACGTACACAGGTTCGTTGTTCGGGATTTTATCTACACCGTTGTGTTTCTAATCACACGTCAGCAAAATAATGGAGGGTTTTGCAGCGGTCAGGCGTGGCAGCTGGGCTGGGAGCTGCCTGGCTGCCTGCCGCTCCAGGTGGGAAGGAGTCAGTGAGGGGCGACCCGCAGAGAGCTGGAGACACTTCCTGAGGTGCCAGAAGTTGTGCTGAGTAGGGCTGGGCTCTGCTCTAGAGGTACAGCTCAAGGTATGTTTGCTGCCCTCTGCAGCCCTTACGTTCAGAGGCAGAAGGCCGGGAACTGGGTGAACCGTTTGTTAATGCGCTTTGACCTCTGGTATCCCAGCGTGGTTCTCCCCTCCCAGTGAGGGCAGAGAGAGGACCAGTTCCTCTACGAACCCCCAGCCTGCATCCAGTGCTGGGTGCGGGGTGGATGGCTGCCACCTTCCAGTGGGAACCCGAGGAGAAATCCTCTAGGTGAAACAGGCTACAGGACTGCAGAGTAAGTAGGAACTTCTTCGTGAGCTGGGAGAGGCTTTCTGCCCTGACCACCAGCAGAATAGAATGCAGCCAGTGCAGCGTCCAGAATACCTTGGGGTTATTTTGGGGGGCTTTTTTGGCCTATTTCCCCCCCAGCCCTTCTATTTTCAGCCACACCTCCTCGTGCTGAAAATAGACACCTAGTTAGCTCAGAACAAAATGTTGGAGTGGTGGCTCAGGGCCCCGCTCTGCGGCAGACTCGTCCTGTCCCCAGGCCTGGGGGAGGCAGCGTCTCTCGAGGACTCACTGTAAAACTGAGGATGTCATGCTTGCTTTGCCATCTCTGTGCTGATATTTCAGAGTATCTGACCATGCTGCTGCCACCGCCGCTGCTTTGTCACACACCAACACCCACGGGGCTCGAAATTCTCCCTGGCTTCCATCTCTTCTCCACCCCGGTCCTTCTCATTGGGGGCACTGCCCAGGGCTTTTCGGCATGCTGCTCTCCTTGCCTGTCCGCTGCCGTCCGTAGCGGCATCAGCTGGCAGACAGCATGGGAAGCCTCTGGAAAAACACGATCCAATGCAGATGAGCAAAGCATGGAGAGCTTTTCCACCTTGATTTGTAACGTAGCTATTCCAGAGGATAGGCCGGGAAGGATCCCTGCTCTTTCCAGGGCTCCGGCCGCTCTTCTTGGAGCGGGTTGTGCAGATCGTCCTGTAGGCGCACAGACAGCTCTGCCCTTGGTGCTCAGTCCCATTTGTGGCTGAGATGTGCCCTGAGCCTGGTGTAACGTGGCCCTCGCTGCCAGGATCTTCTCAGAGAAGACCGAGTCTGTCCTTTGGCAGCTCTGCCTCGGTAAGAGCACAGCTAGCGTTGCTTAAAGCTGCAGGGGAAGCAGGGAACTGGGGGCCGTGAGGCACTGGGCTCCCCAGCAAATCATTTCCCGTTCCGCAGACAAAGGGGCAGGAGGATCTTTGCCCCCCCTGTCACAAAAGGTAATGAATCCCCAGCAGAGCTGGCCGCCCAGGTCGGTACAGCCTTACCTGCAGGTGGCAAAGGGAGGGCGAGGCCAGAGCAGCGCCTGCGGGCTGTGCTGCCCAGCATCCTCCGCAGCCCAGGAGCAGGAAGAGGAGCCAGTACCTGACTTTTCCCTACCTGGCTGCGCTCTTGCAGCCCTGAATGCTAACCCCACTGTGCCCATGAGCTCACCGAGAAGCTTACAGAGCCAGCGTTGTGCAAAGGACAATTCCTGAAAAGCCTCCCCTGCTTCCTCCCATCTGCATTCCCTCCCCCTGCCCCACATTGCCATGGGTGGCTGGATCCCTGCCCCTTCCCTTCTTTTGTGTTGGAGTTTGTTTATGATCATTGCGGGTGCTGTAACATTTGCTGCGTAGGTTCCTCTGGCAGCGTTTGCTCATTTTAAGTCCACTATTGGAATTGCTAACATGCATCTGCTCTTTGGATTTTCCTTTTTTGTTTTGCTCTGATTTACACATTGAAAATGGGGCCATCACGGAAACACTCATTTTACTGTTTTTTATTTCCTTGATTTTTATTTTTTTTTTTACTTCCAAGGATACAATTTCGAGCCCTGAATTCTTCTCTTCTAACCTCCCTACTTTCATTGCAGATCTTACATTGTAATTTATTTTCTTTTCTTGTTTCTTCTTTCTTATAAAATGTGCAACAGTTGTGAGTTTTAGTTATTATTAAATGAGATTCTTTTCCTGCTGTCTTGTCTTTTAGGTATGCTCAGCCACCCACCAATCCCTGTTTCCGAGCTGGCTGAACACACAGAGCATCTCAAAGCTAATGATAACCTGAAATTATCCCAAGAGTATGAGGTATGAGCAAGAGTGAGTGCTGTGCATGGGTTTGCAGAGCCAGGAAATGAGGAAATTCAGACAGGCCCTCATCCAGATAAACGTAGTTTCATTTTAAGGGTATGGTCAGCTGAAATAGAAAAGCCATTTACATTTTAAAATTCAGTCCTTGCTCAGGGTTTTCCTAGGTTCTGTTCCAGATAGTAAAAGAGGAAGACACTTGATCCGTGAGGCTTTCCTCAGGGGGCATCTTGGACAGGGCTCTGAGCTCCCTTCGTGAAGGAGGGAATGCATTTCTGGAAGGTGACGTTTTAGATGGCTGGGATGGGGACTTCTCCTTGAGAGTGGCTGTGTCTCTCTGCTGAACGTGCAGAGGATCAAGCTAGGGAATGAGATCCGTGCTTCCAGATAGCTTCAGTTAGGAGGGATGACCGGTAAGTCACATCCCCAGCTGACGTGACCAGCAGTCACTGAACTCAAACTGAGGAAGCGGGGTGATTTGTGCCTTCCTTGTCTTGTCTGGGATTTCTGTGCCCTCGTTTCTCCTTCCTGCTAATGTCTGGGTACCCAAATGAGCTCTGCAGATGAGCAGCCAGGCAGGGCTGTGCCTGCTGGACTTGCACGTCCAATGGCTCTCCCAGTCGGTAAAATTGCCACCCTGCAGGTGCTGTGACAGGCAGGGCCAGTCCCAAGGCAGCTTGAGGGGGGAAAGAAGAGAATCGAAGCCCCCACGTCACCACTGCTGCTACTTTACAGGGCTTCCTTGCTGCCAGAGTGTGCTCACATGCAAACCCGCTCCTGGCCACGGGCAGTACTGGGCTGTGTCAGCACTGCTTAAATCTTAAATCCCAGTGCAACTGCCCGGTGCTGATGGGGTGGTCTCTGCGCGAGTTGCTTTCACTGCAGACTGAACATACAGCCGAATATTTCGGTGGTGGTGCTCAAAGACAAAACGCCCTGATATTTTTAGACTAACAGCTAGTCTAGACTGCCCAGTTCTGCGTACGGGCAGAGAGCGAGGGGCTATTTTCTGAACAAAAGGTTGGTTCTGGGATGCTTTCTCCCCGGTCTGGCTTGCAAACATCACCATGTGCGAGGCAGCTCTGCAGTCCCAGCTCCACGCAAAGGGGGGCTGCGCGGTGGAGGAGGCGTGTTTGCTCTGCTGGGGTCTTTCACCCCACATTGGGGCGCAAGGGGAGCAGCAGCCTGGTAATGTGCTCCATCCTGATTTCAAAGGCTGATTTGCATAATGCAATATCCCAAGTGCCCTGGCTTCGTTCCAGCACAACCTCCTCTAGTGGGAGAGCCAGAGCTAAACAAACATCGCTAATGAAATGAATGTGAGGCGAGATTAGAGGGATAGAGAGCAAACAGACACATTACAACAGTATAAATACCCATTAGTTAGAAATGCTCTGCAGTGAGAGTGCAAGAGAGGACGCTGGTGTCGGGCGCTTTTGTAGCAGCGTTGCCCCCACCACCGGAGCTGAGTTCTGGGGAGCTCTGGGGTCGGCACAGCAAGGGGAAGGCAGCGGCAGCAGGCACCTGGTGAGGGCCAAACTCTGCAGGCCCAAAGGGATGGGCCCAGGTGGGTGCGGGGCCCTGTCCCCACCGGGCAGAGCAGGGAGAGGGAGAGCAAAGAGCGGGAAGCGGAACTCAACGCACTCCTGCCAAGCCTCCAATTGAGGCAAACCCCTAGGGCTCTGCAAAATGATGAAGGAATTAAGCCCTTGTTTTATTTAATTCTCCGGCTGAGGATTTAGAGGTAAACGTAATTAACCTAATTTCCATATCTGGGACAGCTGGACCTTAAAAAAAAAAAAATCACCAAACCTGGCATAAATCACCAGGACAGGCAGAGAAGATTTCTCTCTCCAGCACATTTCATTGTTTACTCTTTTATCCCTTCTAGGAAATAGCTGTGTTGATTCAGGTCCTTAGGGCTAGTTCCTTACCCCGTCTGTCTGGGGAGATGCACGTCTCCCTCCCTGCTGCCTGCAGGTGCCTGCCCCTGCCACGCTCCCGTGGTGTTTTCAGCCCCCTTTGCACCTGGGAGACCCTGGGCACCGAGCCCTTGCGGTCACGAGCTGCGTTGTCTCAGCTCTTCATGGAGCAGCCTGCTCCTCTCCTGCTGCCTGTTTCCCTAGCATTTCGTACCCTGCTCGTGTCCGTGGTTATAAACCTCACCCTCGCTTAAATATCTCCCTTCCCAGGTACTCACTAAGACGCTGGTATATTTATGCCCTCTTAATTGTCGTTGAGTTTAACCATGCACAGATTTAGCCTCTTCATCATTTCATAAATACCTCCTGATGTGATTGTCCCCGTTGTTCTCTCCCGACTGCCTGCCGTTTATCAGTGTCAGTAGCGCAGGGCTGTAACTAATCGGTACAGCCACGGCACAAGTGGGATTCAAGGCCTCCGTATTGCAGCCTGAAATTGCACCGATGCTTTTGCCACCACTGCATCATGCCAGAGAGGGAGTTACCTCAGGTACTGCTCTGGGTGCTTGGGGCCAAGGGAAATGGGACCTGAGCACGCTATGCCACTGGGCTGAGGCTTTTCCACAGCAAAGATCTGCTCTTGAGGGAAGAAAACGGTGAATGCTGCATCCTCAGCTAGACCTCCAGAGCCGTGACCTGTCCCACGTGGAGCAAGGGACTCGGAGCTTCATTCGCTGCCTATTTTTCCCCCCTCTGACTCTTCTGTTTTCTTTCCCGATTCCTCCAGTCCATTGACCCTGGTCAGCAGTTCACCTGGGAGCACTCCAACCTGGAAGTGAACAAGCCCAAAAACCGTTACGCAAACGTGATCGCCTACGACCACTCGCGCGTCATCCTGCTGCCCATCGAAGGTACCGTAGCAGCGTCTGCTCCTCCGCGGTAGCTAGGCTGAAGTTCCTGCCCGGGAACACCTTACACGTGCTCTCTTCCCTTCCCTGTTCCCCTCTATTTATACTCTTCTCTTAGCGTCTCCCTGGGGGGTAACAAGCAAGAGCTACCTGTGTAAACCACACATTTGTTAAATTCTGGTGACTGACACGTTCCCTGGAGCTGCAATCTCTCATTTTAAAGGATGCTTTATCAAGAAGCTGTCTTTGCTTTACTTCGAGATCCCCGCGATACGAACAGGAAGAATTCAGACCACATAGTGCTTCAGAGCGAGCGGAGCAGGGCAGCGGGTGGCGGTGGATGTGGAACGTATCTGTACAGCAGATGAATAAGAAGTAGGCACAGGGCTAATTGTACAGATGTGAGTGTCAGCAGCACAGCAAAGATGCGGCTGCTGAGTCGTGCGGACGTAAAGCTTGCGCGATGTGCAGCTCCCGCTGCAGTGCTGGCCCCTAAAAGGCTAAGAATAAGCAAGGCTTGGTGTTAGCCTGAGAGGTCATCAATTGTTTCCTGAGCTTCTTCCGTGAGTGATGGTGCAGTTAGAATATTTACATTACATTTCACAACCCATGGCTCCTGACAGAGTTGCTATGGTGCATGCTACGATAAGAGGGGCTTTTGGTGGAGAGGAGATGGAGTCTAACAGGGGATCTGCTTTGCTTGCTGCCTCTGAGATAACCTGAGATGATGAGGCTTGAATATTATGTGTGGCTGCGCTGTATGGATAAAGCATTTGTGGCCAGTCTTGCATTGCCAGAGCTGATCATCTGAGCAGAGAGGATATGGGACATGCAAATAGCCCCCTGGTGATTTTAAAGGTTAATTCAGAAGCCTTCGTGGCAAGGGAATTGCTAGAATAATCTCCCTCTGCCAAGGTAATTCTGAGGGATCGGGGGAAGTGGAAGAGCTGCTCCTGAGGTAACAAAAGATCGTGGTGATCTGCCAAAAAGCTGCACAAATCTGGATGGGTCTTGTCTGCCATTAGAGGATTTGAAGCATTTCTCATTGTGCAGACGCCTGTGTTCTAGCCTGTTTTTCTTCTGAGATTAATATTGCATGAGCCAAGGAAAGCCAAGTCTTTAAAAAGTTGCCTTGTCATTCAAGAGAAGAGCCCAAGTGTAGAAATGAAGGACACCGGGCTGGTCTCTGCTCTCAGGAAAGCGGGAGGCAGGGCTGGATGCAGGCAGCGGTACTCGCTGCCCCGGTGGCATCGTGAGCTGCTGACGGCAGCATAAGTACAAGGGACCGAGGTTTAATTTCCAAGCCTCTGAGAGGTTCTGACTTGTCTTGGTTGCTCTGTTCCTTCCTACCAGGCTGTAGCTTATGCTGAGAGCTGGAAGATGAAAGGTGTTGGAGGAATTAGTTGTTGCTTTCTTTTTGTTTTAAATCTGGACTTGTCAAGGCTGCAGATTGTCACCGTCTGCTTGGTCAGGAAGAAGTAGTGGCTTTAATTCAGTGACTTCTCTGTAACTGGGCCTGTCACAGCACAAAACATTGCAGGGGCTCATGGCCACCATTTTAAATTACAGAGCGGACCCGAGGGGGCTGGAGAGGAGATTAATTCCAGAAGCTCAGCCTTGATCACGTTCCTGCTGCCACTGCACAGCCACCTTCCCTTCTGAAATTTCAGCTTGGGAAGGGCTGGGGGAAGGGAACCCTCCAGAAATTTAATCAAAAGCCATTTCCACCAGCAGCTGAAATTACCGAGTACCCTTGAGGACTGGCAGGCAATTCAGCCTGGATCATACCTAGCCAATAGAAGCAGCGATGCCTTTTGCTACAGCAGGACGAGGACCAGCAACCCAATTTCATATTGGTACAGCTCCCCACCCTTAGCTCCCCCTCGGGACACGAGTTAAGCGTTCTGTACCGAGTTAATCTTAGGTTAGCAGAAACCTGCCAGCCCGGCCAACCGCTCCGCTGTAATTAGGAACGGGCCAACTCTCCAAACAGTGCAGACTGTCCGTGCCAGTCCTGGAGGCTCTCTAAAGCTGAACCTGAACATCAGTGCATGCCAGTGTCCATTTTAACTTCAGAGCAGCTTTCTCCTGCCATGTCCCAATCACCCTCTTCACTCTGGCAGTACCTTCTGCCACTCAAACCCGTCAAACAAGGACACGAGCAGGCAGCTGTAACTCAATAGCCTGTAACTTATGCAAATAGAAAAAAATAAAAATAAAAATGACAGCGGGCAATTTAAAGCAAGTCAAAGCCTGTAATTTCAAAGCCTTTACTGGCTGAATCCAGCCTGGTTTTATTCCATACTTTGTCCAGCTGTAGCTCGCTGCCTGGAATTAGGCTATGGACCACACTGCGCATCACCCAGATGCGTTTGCTACCAGCTTCTGGGCATTCTGGGACAAGGACTTCTTTTGTTCTATTTGAGAGCAGTAAAGCAAGAGCCCTAAGCCAGTGATTTTGCTCCTATAAGTAACACCAATAAGAAGAGTAACACCAATAAGAGGTTTCAAGGTTTGACAGTTGGGCTCTCTAACATATTCTGCAGGAAGTTGTTTGTCTCCCTGTAGCTCAGACCTTCAAGACAGGAACTTCAGCTGGGAGGAATTTGTAAAGAGTCTTCCAGCAGTGACTCCAACCCAGCAAGCCACGAAAGCTCTCGTGTTTTTGCAGGGGAAATTCTCTCTAACGTCCTTGCGAAAATCTTATGCTTCCAGCTGCATAAAGTCCTGTCCTGCACAACCCACTGACTTGGTTTTGCTGATTTCACGCAGGAATTGTGGGCAGTGATTACATTAATGCCAACTACATCGATGGCTACCGGAAGCAGAATGCCTACATTGCCACGCAAGGACCTCTGCCAGAGACCTTTGGGGACTTTTGGAGGATGGTGTGGGAGCAGCGCTCAGCTACTATTGTTATGATGACTAAGCTGGAGGAGAAATCACGGGTAAGAAGCATGAGAGGGATGACAAGTTAGTCATAATCCTGGGGGACTGGAGGGTAGGGTTGGGGAACAGTGAGTTCCTTTGATCTGCAGCCCACGTTTATGTCAGTGGGGGGTTTCTACCTGCTTTGCCAGCACCCTCAAAGTTCAGTGATTCAATCCTTTAAAAAAATTAAAAAATTCATCCCAGAAAGCTGCAGCCTCCGTTGCAGCTCTGAGGGAAGAGGACACAATCCCACCACGTGCTGTCGCTCTGTCCTGGAGTTAATCATTTGGCAGACCTCAGATTTTACATTCAGTTCTCTTGTTTAACAACCCCCAGTACTTTCACTGTCATCTTCAAGATGACTCCGGTCTGTTGTTGATGTGACTGTGGTGCATCAAAGCCTGTACTTAGTAGGAGCTTTTCATGCCAGGTGTCTCCGTGTTGCGGTGCTTTGGAAAGAGACACGTTCCTTGCACCTTCCGTCCCCTTTGCAACTTTGCGAGCTTCACCTGTAACATCAGGACACTTCTGGGATGCGTTCCAGCGGTACGGGGTTTGTTCCAGCATTCAGCATTGCTTTCTGTCTTCCAGATAAAGTGTGACCAGTACTGGCCGGGCCGAGGTACAGACACCTATGGAATGATTCAAGTGACGTTACTCGATACCATCGAATTGGCCACATTCTGCGTTCGAACGTTCTCCCTTCATAAGGTGAGCTTTCTCCTGCTCCCGTTTCCTTCCCAGACGGGCACGCTGTCCTCCTCACCTCGCGTGGTCAGGGCATGGCGCTGCGCTGGTACTGCACACTACTCTGTCTGCTTTTCTCTTTGCAGAACGGCTCCAGTGAGAAGCGGGAGGTCCGCCAGTTCCAGTTCACAGCGTGGCCTGACCACGGTGTACCCGAGTACCCCACCCCGTTCCTGGCTTTCCTGAGACGGGTGAAAACCTGCAACCCCCCTGATGCTGGTCCAATCGTGGTGCACTGCAGGTACCGGTTTCGCACACCGCACTCTTACACGGGGCTCTGCAAGGGAGGCAAAATGTCAGTAGGATGTTGATTTGCGCCTCAGAGACATGTACAGTCTCCCAGTGAGTACCCAGTAGGAGCTGTCCTGTGAAGTGGATTCCCAGCCAGCATCTGACAAGGATACTTGGGGTTTTCATTCAGTGCAGAATTTCCAGCAATGAGTGGTTTAGTTTGCTCTGAATTACTCAGACCTTATTAGCAACAGGAAGCACCCTGTGCTGTACCGGCATCTGCTTCTCTGTAGAGGGTTTGTTTTTTTTTTGTCACACTGGGAAAGGAGGAAGCTGAAGTGTGACCTGAGAAGCTGCTTGGCATTGCTGCATTGGGTGTTCAGGAGGCAGAGATGCTTGAGCTGTCAAAGGGATAGCTGACAGTGATTGAAAGGCAGGGTTTTTTGAGTGCTGCAGCCATTCTGATATGACAAACTGAAGGCCCCCACAGGCAGGTAGCATTCCCTAATTCAATTTCCAACCCAAAGAGGAACACTTGCAGCCTCAACTTAGATAAATCCCTGTGTTCCTCAGGAGGTTGTGGAGAAGCCTGCAGGTTACTCAGCACTGAGGGAAGACATCTGAATTTTACAGGCTGCTGGGGGAAGTTAATCCTGCCTCTCCTAGAGGATGCCATTTAAGCAGTCTTTGTAAGTGGGCAACTTATCACTAACCTTGCAGATGGCAATTATCGTGCACCTCTCAGAAAATGAATAAAGAGAGCTGTCAGCTCACAATGTGCAGGAACCAGCTCCCAGATCAGCTGCTAAATTCTTGCCAAAGCTCCAGTCACCTGCTTGGTTCAGGTGTTAGGCAATCTAATTAACAGAGATCAAGGGGGCTTTATGAAAAAAGGCACTGCACCAGAATAGTAAAAGGAAACCCTTTATTAGCAGTGGCAAATGCACAGACCCGCAGAGCCCTGCTGATTCACAAATGCCATTACATGCAAGTCTGATGTTACCTCAATGCACAAAAACGTTTAGGAAAAGGGGTGACGCATGTAACTCGTTACAACATCAGTAGTTTCTCAGATGCTGAAAGATCTGAGCGTTAGACATGCTTTTTAAGCCCTTAGGTCGTGCTAACCTTTTGCTCCAGCCCCCTGCCGAGAACTGTCGTAATTGTGTGTCTGCCAGGATAGCTCCCCTCATGGGGACGTCACATGAGGAGGCACGAGAAGCGGGGCAGATCGGTGTGGCGGGGCAACAGTCACGCTCCCAGAGGCAACTTTCCATCTTAGGTCCTCAGGTGACAGAAGACCAAACTCTGTTTTGGAAGTTTTTGCTAAACTGAGCTGAGACTCAAAGCGAGTCTCTGCACGTTGCAAACTGTCTCTGGTATTAGGCCTGAGCACATCTGCACACAGAGTAACACAGGGAACTTTTCCATCCACTGGCTCTAAGCTCCAGGAGCCTCCCCGTGCCATTGTGGCAGCACTGGCCCGGGCTGGGCTCAGATAAACAGCCCTGTAGGAGCCAGCGCAGGCTTTACAGGCACCACTGCAGCACCAGGGACTTCAGAGCAGCAGGAACTCTGGTGTCATCGCTGCCCTCCACTGTCCCAAATCCTCCAGCAGTTTGGTTTTTTTTGTTGTTGTTTTTTAACTTTGCTAAGAGCAACACGTGGAGGTGAGTGGGAGCTAACGCAGCCAGTTTGGTTAAGCAAATTCCTTTAATACAACAAAATTAATGAAACGGATGAACCAAAGCCATTTGGATATGGTCTGGTGTTCTGGTTTGCTAAGACTTCCTTTGTCTCCGTTCTTCAATAGCTGCATTCACAAGGCTTCAGTTCCTTCCCATTGAGTGCAGTTCCCACCCCACGATTCCTGCTGTTTGCATCAGTGGAAAGCTCCTCACTCAGGTGGCTTTTTGGAGCATCTTTCTTCGGTGGGTGAGTTGGCCGTCGCTTAGTTTTCTCCCTTTACCTTTCAGCGCGGGAGTTGGAAGGACTGGCTGCTTCATTGTGATCGATGCCATGCTAGAGAGGATAAAACACGAGAAGACAGTGGACATTTACGGGCACGTTACCCTCATGAGGTCACAGCGCAACTACATGGTGCAGACAGAAGACCAGTACAGCTTTATCCACGATGCCTTGCTTGAGGCTGTTGCTTGTGGCAACACAGAAGTCCCAGCCAGGAACCTCTACACATACATCCAGAAACTGGCACAGATCGAAGTCGGAGAGCACGTGACAGGCATGGAACTGGAGTTCAAGGTAAAGGCAGGCGCTTGAATTGGGCTAGTAGTGACTGGGGAAGGCTCTGTGTGCCTCGTGGGAGCTGTCTTCTGCTGGCACTCGTAGCAGACAGGGAGCCTTTACAAGGCTGATGGAACTTCTTGGTGCCATGTTAGAGAAGTAATTACTCTTCTGGCTTCTGCTACTGCAGTTCCCAGGGGAAACTGCGCTGTTGCTGCAGGAGGCTTGTCTGGTCGTTTCAAATCCACGCTGAATTTGCTCCTTGCTTAGACTGGGTTTTTAAATGTTTGCTGGGGGGGGGAAGGTGTCACACACTGTCCTCCAGAAATGGAGAGCATGCAAGGTGGAACAAAATGGAGGAACATGGAGGGCAAGTTAAGTAGGCTGCCGGGGGGGGGGCAGGCAGATGAGGGGCACCCGGGAGCAGAGCAAGTGATGGTGACTCTGCTTTTGTCTTCAGCGACTCGCCAACTCCAAAGCCCACACCTCCAGGTTCATCAGTGCCAATCTCCCATGCAACAAATTCAAGAATCGCCTTGTCAACATCATGCCCTATGAGACGACGCGGGTCTGCCTTCAGCCCATCAGAGGCGTGGAAGGGTCAGACTACATCAACGCCAGCTTTATTGATGGCTACAGGTAACCAGCACCTGGCTGCCCCCACCGCTGTCAGGGGGTTAACTTAACTCAGCAGGCTGCTTGCTGAGGCTGCAGCACTAAGGGGTGGACTAGGGAATAACACCGGTGCTCTGTTCTGGCCCATCCCATCTGTACTGCACTTGGTACAATTCTAGAAGGAAATTCCTTCTTGCTTACGGCTTGTGACAGTGCGATCTGGATTCACCTTGTGGAACCAGTAATTGGAAAAAGCTTCACCACCTGAGCTTCTGTTGTTTTGGGTTGGTCTTGGCTTGGGTTTTTGGTTTGGTTTTTTTTTTTGGTTGGTTTGGTTTTTTTTGGCCACTAGCACCAAAGACACTGCCTCAGGCCCCCTTTAGACATTGCACCCCTATAGCTCTGTCCCAGCACTCCCATTTTTTCTTTCTGTTTTTCAGCCTTTGTATGTGCTTCCCACAGCCACGTGCACAAACCCTGATGTAGTCTCATGGTACAAGCCATGACGTAGCCGCCTCTTGACCCGTGCCTCAGGTTTGTGTTCTCTTTCAGACAACAGAAGGCATACATTGCTACTCAAGGGCCCCTGGCAGAGACCACAGAAGATTTCTGGCGGATGCTATGGGAGAACAACTCCACCATTGTCGTGATGTTGACTAAGCTTCGCGAGATGGGTCGGGTAAGTGTGCTCTAAGAAGCCGGGCGGAGAAGCCTGCCACCCAAGGGCTAACAGAGCCATTTCTTTCCTCTTGGCAGGAAAAGTGCCATCAGTACTGGCCCGCAGAGCGTTCTGCCCGGTACCAGTACTTTGTAGTAGATCCCATGGCTGAATACAACATGCCTCAGTACATCCTGCGAGAATTCAAGGTCACCGATGCCAGGGTAAGTGCTGCACAACGTGCAGTCTGTGTTTGCAAAGGTAATCGTTTGTGGGGGTGGGGAGACTGGAGTGGTTCAAACACGTGATAGAGAATGTGGCTTACAGAAAACGAGGGAGTTTGGCTCCTATAAGAAAAACTGAGGTGTAAACTCTTCCTATGAGAAAATCTGGGATTATCCTCAGCGGATGAGAGACTAGTTATGATGCGGAACAGAACGCAGAGCCACAGATAAATTGTACTTTACTATGTTTTCTTATAAACTGAAAGTACTTTTCTAACCTCTGTTCACTAATCGCAGCAGTGAGTCACTGTTAGAAGTTCACCAAGCTTTTGGTTTTACTTGCAGCTTATTTGAAAGAAAAACAGAAAATAGTATGTCCCCAAACACCTAATAAAAACAAAGACTTGCAAAGGATGCTCCTTGCCCTACAGAAAATGTACCCTTCTCTTCTGGTTTTAAGATGAGACGCTATCACTAAGATTCAAAGGGGCACTGACTCAATCTTAGATTCAACGTCAGATTTCTCCTCCAAGGGAACATTTCAGTTCCTTCTGAGATTTGGTTAGCAAATGTAACTCTCATTCTCAAAGCAGCTTTCCCTGCTTTTGAGGTTGTCAGTACTGTAGGACCTGATAATCCTATTTGCAAGGTTGAGGAGGAGGATGCTTCATCAGTCCTGGTAGAACAAGATTTATCTTCCTGTCAGCTGTAATTCTGACACTATGGCAATTCTTCCTCAAGATTGATAGAGAGGCCATAACCTCTCCTTGGATGTTCCTTTGCTGAAGACTCCATCTGTGCAGACTTTGCAGCGGTTGGACCTTTTCAGGACACCTGCCAGGAGCATAGATCTGCACTGACAAACCAACTCCCGAAATGCCAAGTGCAAGATGAGCTTCATCATGATATATGAAAGCCAACACAAAGTTGGTTTGACTTTTTGTGCCCCTTAATGAACTAGCAGTAAAATGGGGTGTTTTTTTTTCTTGCCGTTTGCATTTAGTAACACAAATACAGGATGTTTTAGCTATTAATATTTTCTTCCCCAGGACGGTCAGTCACGAACTGTTCGTCAGTTCCAGTTCACTGACTGGCCAGAACAAGGCGTGCCAAAATCAGGAGAAGGTTTTATCGATTTCATTGGACAGGTACATAAGACCAAGGAGCAGTTTGGCCAGGATGGCCCCATCTCTGTCCACTGCAGGTAAGCATGTACGAATGGAAACATTGAATTAATTTATCTGAGGATGCAAAAGAGCAGAAGGCGTTAAAATCCTGCAGGTATCTCCCTCCCTTCCCATCCCATCCCTGCCGATAGATTTCATGGGGTGGAGCTGGAATGAATGGCTAAAGACTGTTGCTTTTGCCAACCAAACTCTTTTCCCTTCAGACCTGGGCAGTGCCCCCAAGGCTTTTGCCCCCTTCTGTCCAGGTGAGAGGTATGAAATGCTGATGCTGTGCAGGACACAGGAATCAGTGTTTCTCAGTATTTGACCTGCAGCATTTTACCTGTTTTATTACCAGTCTCAGCCCAGTTCTGCAGCCCAACACCGCTAGCCTGTGTTTGCTGATAGCAAGAGACCTTCCTCACTCCCCATGGGCAGAAGAAAACACATTCTTCACCTTATATATTTCAAAAAGCCTGGTGTTAAATATTAGTAATAATTTTCACACTGAATGCTGTTCACCGCTACCCAAAACTCTTTTTTTAATGTCAGTCTCTCAAATGTTTGTCTGGGTCACACATTTTGGCACTGTCCTCCTAGAGGCTTTCCAGCTCTTAACATGTTGATGTTCATAGGACAGGGCCGTTAGCTCAACCATACCGGAACCTCAGTGTTTAAGAAAGCATTTGACCATTGTAACGTACCCGTTTTTTGGTGTTTTTCCTCTTCCATTCCTGCAGTGCTGGTGTGGGCAGGACTGGAGTGTTTATCACACTGAGTATCGTCCTGGAAAGAATGCGCTATGAGGGTGTTGTAGATATTTTCCAGACAGTAAAGATGCTGCGAACGCAACGACCTGCTATGGTGCAAACAGAGGTAAGGTGGAGCGGGAAGCCCTGTCCCTGTCATGGTTTAGAGGACCCGAGTAGCAAGTCCCAGACGTTTGCAGACCGATTCCCCAAGCACCCTGGCTTAGTGGAGCAGACTTGTTGCCCTTCTAACCATTAGCAAAACCTTACCTGAAGGGTAAGCGAGCCCAGGCTGCACTAGGGGTTTACTTTACTAAGTAATAACAACCATGGGCCTTTACATTTCTTAAAGATTTCATCCCAGTCTGCCAGCCCTGATTCTTATCTCATCCTGCCCCTGAGGTAAGGGGAACTCACCCACCTCTAAACACAGCCCACTTTTTTGGGGGCTGCAGAGAGAGGAAAGTTATGGGCAGGATGACTGCTATAAGATGTGTGACAGTAAAGAGAAGGGATTTCCTTTCCTACGAGCTCATGGCTCTTTGAGGATAAAAGGGTCTGTGCATGGTTCCTGCCCAGGTGTGCACTAGCTGGAAGCAGGGCAGGGGAATGTAAAGCAGCTGTTTCACCCTCTGAAGCTGAAGCTCTCGTTCTCTTTACTGTTTGCAGGATGAATACCAGTTCTGTTACCAGGCAGCTTTGGAATATCTGGGAAGTTTTGATCACTATGCAACATAAAAAGCCATCCGTTGTGCAGACTCTACCAACCACTTAAGTCCTGGAAGGCCTCTTTTGACCCAGGAGGAGCGCTTGAACTTACAAACTGAATCAGAAGAAGTACCTTTTCATCTGGACAATGCATTGGGGAGCAGGGGGAAGGATTGAAAGGAACACCCCTTCGGGAACTCCATGTTGTAACCTGGACCGTGAAGAGGCAGCTCAGGAGATTGCTGAAGGACTGCTTTAAGTGGTGAACTGCTCTTGTTACCTCAAGTGGTGTTCGCTGTGGAAGATGTATGGACATCATGAAACAGATCCAAAAGCTAAAACACACCTTGCGAAACGTTACCGCTGGAGAAGGGAAGGAAACCGACTTTGGTTACATCATTAGAGTTCAGTTTATTTACTAATATAGTTGGCAGTCTTTAAAGGAAGTCACTTGCAGAATTGAAGGTGTTCTGTAAAAGATAAGAAAAGGAACTAAATCTCAACACTTAGACAAACTTAGGGTCAGGAGTTCTTCTAGCTGGAGTCTTAATAACCTCAGTATCAACATTGGGATGATTCTGGGCTTACAGGCACCTTGCAAACAGCATTCACTGAATGCCCCTGCCACGCGAGAGGTTTTATAGCTCACACTTTGAATACTTGGAACATTCCTCATTTCTTCTAATTCCAAAATTTATTTTTTAGGATATTTAAAATTAGAGAGAGAGAAAGAGAGAGAACCCAGCCCTGGCTGTGTGGTGTGGCCCCCCCTCCCCTTGCACACAGGTGGGACAGGTAGAGGTGGCAGCTCCCCTGGGCTGGGTTCGCTGGCTGCTGGTTCTGTTCCCCCTTTTCAGCACATCCAGCTACACAGAGGCATTAATTGGGCAGCAGTGGGACACCCCAGTTCAGAAAGGCAGCCCCTTTCCCATGCTCTTTGCACATTCACACAACCCCACTTCTGCTGCAAGGAGCTGTGCCGCCCCACCAGTTCCTGCCACAGAAGGCCAGGAGCATCTCTCTGGAAGGAGCCTGAGAAGCATCCTTAAGAAGTTTATTTCCACTAGCCAACTGCTTCTTGCTGCCAACCCCTCACCTCCGGACGCAGCGGCTCTCCGGGCGCGATGCAGCGATACTCCTCAGGACTGTCCCGGTACCACATCAGCCCAAGCTCATTGGCACAGCTACGAACATGCCCTAGCTGTATAAATAACTGGGAAAGATCAAGTAAGATCAATGGCATATACTGTGAGTGGCTTTCTTTAAAGTATCGATGTAACTGTAACAAGTGACATTACCTTTTTTTTAAATAGTGTATTTTTTCCTTTTTTTTAAAAAAAAAAGACAAAGAATATCAGTCAATGAATTTAAAAGAAAAATTTGCTTATTTGTTCATATTATGTTCAAAGACAGTCTATTTTTTCACTGTAGAAATGTTACGTGTAATGGCTGTGATATATAAAAATGCAGTGCAAATTGCTACTTCTACATATTGCTTTTCTACCATTTAAAAGGTTTAACTTGCTCATGTAAGAACAAAATGTCCTTTCTGGATTTTTTTGGGGTTCTTTTGTTTAAAATCACAGGCATATCACGTGTCTTTGGAAGGGTGGGAGATCAGCAGGCAGGCCTAGATGTGGCGGCAGTGCCAACCTCTCCCCTTCAGCTGTGGCCGTGCTGCTCCATCTTAACAGGGCCAGGGCTGAACTGGGAGAATAAAAAAACACCAGTGTCTTACGACTGAAGACAGAAAGGCGGCAGTTCCAGAGCCATGGCACACAGCGGCACCTACACAGATTTTAAACATCAGTGGTGTAATGCAGGTAACAGCCCAACTCAGTCTGTGCCCTGGGTTGTAGATATAATGTGCTTGCAGGTGTACATGACGAGGAGTTTTCTTGCAGAAGTGGCAGAGGAGAGAGCAGATCTCGGAAAAGATGCACTGCCCTGAACACTGCTTGCCTGGGCCTTTTTTTTTATTTTTCTAGAAGGGTTTATCATTGCCATCAAGTGCTACCCAGAAAACCCCACAACAATCCATTTCCTGTCTTTAACTGAAAAAGAAAAAAAAAAAAAAGAACGAAAGGCTTCTTCGAGATTTAACTTCTTATCTGTGTGAAAGTTGCCCAAATTTCTAAGTATGTTGCAGCAAAATCTTACTGGAAGAGTTGGGGGGAGGGAGGGAGGTTTTTTTCCTTTGTATGAGAGCAAAGTGCTGTTGCTTTCACACTGTTATTTCAAACTGAAACAGTAAGTGGTTTTCATACCACTGTGTATGTAGATATATTGACTTTGTATTAAAGGAAGATTGTCTGAAAGGCCTGACTGCAAACCTGTTTGTTGTTAGAAGCGGGCAATGAACGAAGCCGTTGCTCTGTGTAACGCAGTGACTGCAAAACCCTTTTCCCTGGCACGTGCAGCCAGGTGGCAGGTTGCTCTCCCTCTGCTGTGCTTATGCTCTTTCTAAAAATAGGCCACCTGTACAAGCCAAACATGCAGTTGCAAAGAAACACCCTCATTTGGAGAGCTTTTAGCCAAGTAGCTGCAGTGACGCGGGGATGCACAGACCCCTGGTTTAGGTCCAGCCATTGGCACGAGCGTACCAGGACCCCTGCTCAGCTGGGAAGCCCCTCAGCCAGTCCAGGCACCCTCCCGGCTGTGGACCATGGCCCAAGCCTGCAGGCGAGTGTTTTTCAGTGAAGAAACGCACTTAGAGCAGAAGGAGGTTAAAGCCGACGGTCACATTTGAAGCACGTGGCCAGGGCAGACGCAGGTCTCCCTTGTGACGCTGCCGACATTCCCAAGTCTACGGCAAGGGGAAGAGCCCAGGAGGAGCACCCAGCTCACAGCTCCACCGGCCGGAAAAGGCAGTGCCTCGTGCTTCCGTTCCCTGCAACACAATGGGGTGGCAACATGAGATCCCGTCTCAATTTCAGCATGAGGTGCTCACAAACTGTTTGTCCAGCCAAGCCAGATTTATGGCAAATAAGCTAAACCAGAGTCTTGTACTAGGACTGCGGGTGCTGTGCCCAGGTGGCTCAGCCTACCCTGAGCTTTACCTTTTTTCTTCCACATGAAGTCAGAAAGACATTAAGCAGGGAAACACAGAAGATGTGGGTTTTTGGAAGCAGCAGGAGGATGAGGGTATTCCTATATCAGTTCCTCCCCCCCCCCCTTGCCTTTACATCTGTGCTGTGCCAGCACAAACCCTCCCGCCCTACTAGAACACCACCAGCAGCATTTTGGCTCCCACTTAAAGGAAAAAAAAAAAAAAAAAAAAAGGCTTAGCAAGTTAACATAGAACTGGGATCAAACATCGAGCTGTGAACTCAGGGAATTACATCACCGCCAAAATTTCGATACTCCACGTGATGATGGATAGAGCAAGCGGGGAGTCAAACAACATCAAACCCTGATGGCACAGGAAAAAAGGGGAGAAAACCAGTATCCTTCTTTATAAACAGCTCATACAGGCAGTTACATGAATAGTCAAGATTTTTTTTAGTCCTAATAATATCTTGGTCTCAAAGATAATTCATGGCACAAGTCAGCAGTACAACACAGCAAAGATACCTTTGTATCTTTCATCAACCTTGCCTCAGTCAGTGTGTTGGGTTTTAATATCCCCTTATTCCATCACTGAAGAATAGAAAGGAAAAAATTATTTTCCTTCTAAGCACTGTTCATCAGCCTCTGTAGCTCTGGCACGTGCCTACCTGGTCTCCTGCGAGCTCAGCAATGCTATTCTTGTCTCTCTGTGCTGCTAATAATTTCTATCACCGCTCCCCAGTCTCTTTGTTTGGTTCCATCCCTTTTTTGAGCTGCTGTGACCACCCCCCAGGTGGAGATGCAAAACTCTCACTGAACAGAGAAATAAATACCACGTGGAGCACAGGGAAGTGAGTGACAAAGAACTGGAACAGCAGCTAGGGACAAGGTAAATCTTTCAAAAAACAATACAGCAGGGAGCCAGTTACCAAAGCAAATACGAAATAAAATCTCAGAGCAAGATTCAGGCTGACAAGAACTGCAAAGCTGCCTAATGACACTGATTCCACCCTGATGCAGCAGCAGCGATAGGCCTACAACAGGCAGCAATCGGACTCCTTTTCCTCCTTTTCCTGGAATATCAAGAAAGACAAGCATTATAACCACAAAAAAAATCCTGATGATGCCTCTGCCTTCTGATTTTCATTGCATCGGACACCCACAGGAACTGCCACCGCCAAGGCTGGGAGCTGCAACATCGCCAGGCGCCCCCTCCGGGACCCCCTGCCACCCCGGCGGGCAGCAGCACGGCTTTGAACATCCGGCAGGAAACCAAAACAGGACCCAGGGTGGGCTGCGTGAAAACACTGCTCGGAAAACACCAACACAGCCAAGCAGCCCCAGCCCTGGTGCATTTAGGTTCCTACAGCTCCCAGAGCACAGAGCAGACAGCACCGCGCACACACTCCTAAGGGCTAGGAGGGAAAAGAGGCGCCCTGCAGAGCCCGGGATCCACAAAAAAACCTCCGGGCTGGAACTCTTGCTGCTCTGACTCAGCTCGGTATGATCGGTACTGATGCACACCGCCAAGCTCCGCACGGATCCCTCCCATCGCACGCGATACCAGCAGGTTTTGTGTGCTTTGCCTCCGCGTTAGGCCAGGATGCTCTGAGCCTCGGGGAAGCCGAAGCCCCACGAACACGAGCACAAACCTGCACGCACTAAGAGGTCCCACTGATGCAGCGTTTTACTGGCGCTCATAAGCTGCCGAAATTACATTCTAATTTGTGGCTTCTGCATGTGACAGCCCGACGTGCTGGTGGTGTGATTAAGCATAAATTATCCCCGGCCGCAGGACGTGCGCAGCACACGGGTTGCACCGCGGCGCCCGGCCTCGCTGCGCCGAGCGGCTGAAATCGCATTTCTGGTCCAGGCTCCGTCTGCCAGGGCTCGCTGTGGCAGCCAGCAGCAGCCTGAAACCCAGCCCACCGTTAGCTGGCGTTTTTTAATTAAACCCTAAGCGCTGCTCCATTAATGCCCCTTTTCAGCAGGGAAGGTTCTTGTTTCTTATTGATTCGAAGGTCCCTTTTTAATCTGTCTCCCTCTTTTTTTCTCTAACCTGAGCTCTGACGGATAGCTTTGACAGCGCGTTATTAGCTATGCCCGTGCATGGTGGGAGGAGTAAAGCATTGCAGGCAGGATTTTTCCAGAAAAGGCCCGGCAGCAAGGCTCCAGATCTCCACGGACACAGCCCCGCGCAGAGGATCGGGGCTAGAGTACAGATCGTGGTTTTACGAGGGCATCTCCATCGCAGAGCCCTTTGCTGAGGCCAAGAGGGACGGCGGAGCCTAACCCAGCCTTGCGGAGGTGGCTGTGCCGCACGCTGTCCTCATGGGGAGGGCACCCAGGGCGCTTTGGGCTTTTTGCTCTGCGGGGCAATACCACACCACGGCCACTTCAGCCAGCAGCAGCCCGGCTCCCCGCTGCCCCGCAGGACTCAGAGTTGACCCCAAGCCCTGTGCAGCCCTCTCCAGAAGCAGCTGGGTCTCGAGGCATCATCTGACATCATTTACATGCAAATCCTGATCAGATTCTTTTTGCAGTTTAATAAACATCTCTTTGAGCCCTCCCTCTTCCCCGAATTACGCTTTCCCTGCTCGAGTGCAGCTGCTGGAAGGCTGCCGGGCCCCAAACCCCTCACTGGGGCCGGGGCTCAGCTCAGGGCAGCACGGCTGGAGCTCGGCAGCAGGGGTTTGCAGGGAGCAGCCTCGTCCCGGTGAACATTTGCATCACGCCATGCAAAACCGTTGCATGCATCCATCTTAATTTGCATCGGCCTGGATGCCAAATCACCACAGGACTGATTTGCAAAAGCCCCCACGTCTCCGCACGAGCCTAAACCAAGAGCCCCCTTAGGCCCCTGCAGCAGAACGAAGACTTGAAAGTAGATGTAACCGTAATTTACATTCCAGAGGAAAAGGAAAAGCCTTTCTTGGTTTACAGAATTACCCAAGTGGCAAACCAGTTCCCAGGCCAGGAGACATTCTTCATGTTGCGCCACGCTTTAATTATAGCGAGGGAAGCAGTAACTGAATGAGAAATCAATTCCTCCTCCTAAATAAGATGGTTGCAAATTCCAAGTCAGTAACCGAACAGATGTAGAATTGAAATGGAAAAAGTAAATACCCTAGCAGGCGCTGAGAAAATTGTCTTATTATCTCAACAAGTTCATCCACTGGGAAGGGGATGGGGGAGGCTGGTCCCAAATCTCCCCATCAGGAAACCAGAACCATTCCATCACGTATCGCAGCGTCACAGCAGGAACCCGAATGGACCCACCACTGCCCATCCCTGCACCCACAGCTCACCCAAGTCCCCCCTGCCCTTCCTTCCAGGCACAAAGCACACCTCTGAACTGCTCCCCGAGAGCCACCGTAACCTTTCCTCGCCTCCAAGCACCAGCCAGCCCTGCAGGATCCCACGGGAAGGCCCTGGGGTTACCACTGCCTTGCCTCCAGCCGCTCATGTTCCTCCTCTCTTGGCACTGCCCTCGGCCCTTCCAGCACCAGCTCCCATCGCAACCAGCACCGTTCCAGCTTGGGGAGGCTCCTGGTGCTGTCCCCGTGAAGCAGAACAACAGAGAGGAGCCTTGAGAGGAGCCTTGGGCTCTGAAAATCCTCCACTCCTGCAATTGCCCTCCTTACTGACATGCTGACGGCACGTGCCCAACACCTCGGCCTCCGTGGCCTCCAAGCACCTCCTGGGGACTGCTGGGCAAACCCGAGCACTGGCACGAGGTGCTCTCAAGGCTCCCGCCCGGGCCGGATAGCGCCGTGCTCACCAAAACGGGCTGGGCTCAGGTCCACAGCTCACCCCCGCAGCCCGGCACAATCTGATCAGCGCACCCCTGGGTGCCAGGTCAGACACAAGGACCCAAAACAGGACAACGACTGCTGTAAGCCTCACCCATGCATACTGCTGGGTCTGACTCTGGTGCTTGTATGAACTGCTCACAGTAAAAGCAAACTACTAGATGGTTTCAAAACTAGGCTGAAGCCTGAACAACAGGGAAACGTTTCTATTTCTTAACAGCGCTCCCTCCCCAGCCACTAAACGTATTCATCCCAGCCCACCTTTAACCTGTCTATTTTCCTATTGCCCACTTATCTGTCCACCCAGCTACACACCAGAGCGGTAACTCCAGATCCCTTTGCAATTTGTACCGAGCCCAGACCCTGACGTTGCTGTCTCCTCACGCCTTTATCTCGTGGAGGACAGACGCGCGGTTCCCTCCCGGTCAGAGACTCCTGATTAACGGAGCTCGGTGCTCCATCCATCCGTCTGTGTGCACACAGCAATGCATACACACAAGCACACATGTAGGTGCAGATGGCGATCCCAGATTAATGGGTTACACAAGGGTTTTAGGCCAGGCTTACCGAGGATAATAAACCCCTCTAAAAAAATGTATCCAAATGATTAAAAAATCTTTTTTTCCTTTAAACACGTAACATTGTGCCTGAGCTGCACACAAGGTGTTGTTCAGGAAATTGCTAAACGCTTCTAATTCAGATTTCAGCTCCCCCAGGCCCTCCTCCCGTCCCTTTCTGGCTGGGAAAGCCCAGCGCAGCCCCACAGAGCAACAGGCGGCCACGAGTCCCCAGCTCTGCTCCAAGGTTTTCGAAATGAGACGCAGGCACGGTGACACAAAAGCATCCCAGGAGAGGGTGAGGGGATAACACCAAAGCCAAACAAGCGGGTGGGATCGCTGCCCATCAGCTGGCAGTGGCTGCTGCTCCACCAGATCCCACAGCACAAACACAACTGACCTCCGTCTGTGCCTCCGTGCGCAGGGAGAGGGAAGCTCCAGGCACCCTGCCCATGGAGCCACCTCGCTGCAAATCGACCCAAAGTGGGACCCAGAGCCCCGCAAAGTGGCACCAGGTGTGCAGGCAAAGCAGCTGGGCACCACCAATGGCTGGACAATTAACCTTCTTCTCTGTTTGCCTGAAAGAGAAGCAAAAAGAAAATCTGCTACAGCTGTTGTGCAAAGCAAAGCACCTGAGAAACGAGCAGAGTCCCACGATATTTCCAATTTAGGAACCCAAAATCCCTTCTAAAATTAACAGAAAACCAATTGTTGGTTCTCAGCTTTGGCAACGACTGTATCACAAAGTGCTGCTCAGACTCCTTGCAGCACTCACAAAATTTTTCACCTGGCGAGCGGGGAGGTTGTGCTGTTCCAAGGAAAGGAGGGCTGTCCGCTCGCTGAGGAACGGGACCGGTCTGTGGCTGCAGACACCACTCGTGGCCGAGCTGGGCCAGGGACGGGACTGACTGGGAAAGCCCCACAGCCCGAGCAGTGCCAGCAGCATGGGGCACTCACTGGCTTTGGCTGTCAAGGGCATTGGAAAATCTGGACAATCCAAGGGCGTGGGACGTGGGCCTTCACGACTCACACGATGCAGCAATACATATGAAATTCCTTCTTAGAAATAGTCTTGTGCTAGCAGCAGGCCTTGGACCAAAATCAACGGTCCAGTTTCCACGAAGAACACCGCTGCCCTCATCCCTGCCCCGGCCCTTGAAGCTAAGGCTCTGTGAAAGCCACACAAAGCAGCGTCAGGCAAGTAGGGCTTTTTTTTTTTCAGTTGCTCAGGGCAGTTTAGTGTCACCCTTACAGGGCAGCAAGGTCTGGAGGTCACACTCAGCTCACACGGGGGTTCATTCCACAGGTGAGGCCTCTTCCTTCTTTCCCTCTTTTCCACAGACTCTCCGTCCAGGCGCCGCTCCGAGCTTGCCACCTGCACTTTGTCTGCTTCAACAGCAGCCTCAGAAGGCATTGAAACAAAGAACTCGCCAGCACCTTGCTCACCTTCGGTCACCTTCCCGCGGAGCACAACGTTTTTCAGTGCGCAGCTCTGGGCCTGCTTTCAGTCCATACATATCGACGTTGAGGGAGGCGTTACCAAGCTCCCCGGTGATTATCTGCAAAAGCACGTTGAGGACCCGCTTCGTTTCCTCACAAAAGATCAGACAGGCAGAAAAAAACCATCTACGGATCTAATTAGTATCGCAGAGCGGTGTCATCGCGGCACGCGTTCCACAGGTGCCACCCGCAAAATTCCTCCCCTCCCTTTAAGCAGTAAGAGATGCTTGCACAATCGCTTGGCCTCGAATGTCCCCACAGGACATTTAGGTTGAAACCTAAAAAATAAATAAATAAATAAATAAACCTTTATCAAAAACCTGTGTCAAAAAAATTACTATTCCACCTGGAAAAGCAAATTCAAACTGCTGCATATTTTTTTTTAATCTGAATAATGTTCAAATTTTAAAAGGTAGGGGGGAACTAATTACATCTTTGCGTGGAAGATCATAAATCACATAATTACAATGGGAACCTCTGCATCTTTCCAACAGACTAAAAGCAGGCTACGCAGTTCTTATCTCATTACAGTTTAATTAAGAATTATGTTTGAGCATCTTCTTTTTAATTATCAAGGAGCCCAGATGACTTCTAATCTTTTTTTTTTTTTTTAAACCCAAAATGAGGGAGGGTGCGGTCCAAAACGGGCTCTAATGAATTTACAGTTTGCTCTTTGGGGAACTTTAATAGAATCACTCCGCAGAGAAGATTAACACCGGTGTAGTGAACTTCCAAAAAGAACATTTGGTTCCTTTCAATTAGCATCACACAACCGTCAGGAGCTTCTGGAGGGGATGCTGAAGTGTTACTTTTTAGGGCAAGGATGGGCATTTCAAGGTGGGCGAGAAGGGGACGAGGAGGTTTTGCGCTGCTTCGCTCAGTTCCCGAGTGGCACAAGCAGGACCTGCCTCTGCTTCGCAGAGGGATCCAAACCTTGCGGGGAGCCTTCGGCCTCGCTTCATCTCCATCTGCTGCAGGGTTTGGGGCAGGCACAGCCCCAGGGCTGCAGCAGGCACTTCCCACCACGCTCCCCCACGGGGCAGAGACGCAGAGGAGAAATGGATTTTGGCCCCGTCTTTGGCTTCTGGGGGAAGCCAACACCGATGCCCACAAACGGTCCTGGCCCTTGTAAGACCTGAAAGCTCATGACTGTTTTTTTACCCATCAGATGAAAAAATGAGATCCCAACACAATGCTTCATCCCTCACTGCCAGCAGAAGATGTGAGATTTAATCAGCCTCTGAAGAGGAGATCTCCTGATACCTGTAGTTACCTATTTATTGCTTTCTCTGGATAAAATCCACTTACTAGGGCTGCAGCTGCTTTACATCCATCTACGCTGTCAGCGTTATTCCCTGTGCTCTGCTGTGAGCCCCACAAGGTGCCCCAAGGCCAAGCCTGTCATCCTGCCCGGTTTCGGCACAGCCACCCGTGGGGGTCAGGCACCCATCATGAAGTGGTTCGGTGACATTCATCCTCCAAGAAGCCTCTTGGAAAGGTTGTCTGTGGTCAGCCGAGCTAAAGCTGTTAACACCTCTGTGACCACACCATTGAAAGCTGCAGCCAGGCCCTTCTGCCCCAAATAAATCCCCAAACGTGGGGACACTGCAACAGCCAGAGGAGTAGGATCCCTCCAGCTAGCCCCGAGATGCTCCGTTTCCCTCCCTTGCACAGCCGGAGAAAGTTTTCCCCACCGAACAGTTTGCCAGTGAGACCCTATTGACTCCGTGCCACGCTCAGCCCCGCTGCCTGCCATCACCCGAGGTAGCAAGTTGCAAAGAGCACACATATATTTTTTTAAACCCAGCACACAGCAAACACCTCTTAATTCAATTGGTTGAATCGACACAGAGAGATTATTAGTTTTCAGTAAGATTTGATTCAATTAATTAGCTTGAAAATATCAGCACAGCCAGGCAAGCAAAGAAAAACAGAGATAAATCCCTGCCATAGCACTGCTTCATCTCTTAAAGGCAATTAATTCTTAGTTATTAGCTTTTAATTAGGGAATAATAATGACACCATTAATACAGTTTATTATACTTGTCAGCAGACAGCTGTTCCAAACAGATTTTATTATCAGATCTTGGCGGCTTTTGTCTGCTCTGCTCCCCCTCTTAGCAGGCATCCCCAGAGGGTCCTCCAGGACTGCAGAGGAGTGGGTGCCTTGTGTAATTCTCACAGCTTTGTTTTATTTTATTTTATTCTATTTTATTCTATTTTATTTTATTCTATTTTATTCTATCTTATTTTATTTTTTCTAACCTTTATAAAATGCTTTCCTTCACAGAGAATCCTGGCGGCAGCAGGATCCAGCCTTGACAGTGCATTTGATGTCTCTCTCACAGCACACGCCTTTCTGTCTGGGTTTCTGGGGGGGTAGAGGCTGGATCTGCGCCAAAGCTGGTTTCACACCTCGGCTCCTGACATCTGAGACGGCATCCAACACGCAAAACATTTAAGATGCCAAAAAATTCACTGTTTTGTTTTGTTTTCTTCTGAGCTTAGCCATCTCTTTGGAAGCACCGTGTTCATTTAGAACACAGTAGAAATGATTTGGAAGCAAATAATAATTTTAAGTAAATCAAGCATTCCAAATAAGTTTACCCATTCTTAATCTCATTCCACCCTGCTGCTGAGTGCCTATCACTAGGAGAAGGCAGCTGCAACGGGTGAAAGAAATACCATGTAATACTCTTTATTTCCTTGACCCAAATTTACCCTGAAAGTGTAAACTCCAAATCCTTTAAGAAGAACCTCTACCACGTTATCAGCAGCAAGCTGCCTCAAGTTTTCATTGATGCTTTATTACTTCTTTGTCTACTGTGTCACTAAAATAAACTATCCATAAGGCTCATAATTATACATGCTGTCATACATACAGGAAAGCACATGTTCTCATTATTTTCACCATCGCCCTTTTTCAATGTGTCCTAGGCAGAGCTGTTGCATCTCCCTGGCAGAGGCTGCAAACTACTCCCAGGGCACAGGCCTTTCCTAGCTGTGCTTTACTATTCCCCTATCAGAGTCTCAAACCCAATCAGGTATGCAGGATGCCACTGTAACACAAAAATGTAATGCCATACATTTCCCTGATTTACTCTGGAGTTTATAAATCACAGAAACACTACAGTGTAAAATAGCGTGTTGGGTTCCACTACCTTGATTCAATTTTTTTTTCCTCGCTCTGGACTGGAAGAAGCCCTAAAGGAAATTCCAGGTTGCCAGGAGCTTGGAGGCTCAGGTCAGCAGGAGACAACACGCTCCCCAGCACCAAACGCCTACTCATGGCAGGCATCTTCCTCCTCGCTCAATACGGTGCAGCTAAGTCCCAAGGAAAGAAATTAACCCGGTGTAGGAAGAAAGCAGCTGGGAGAATCTATTTGCAATTTTCTACAGGAAAGCGGAGACTTGTTAAATTGAAAGCAAGGCTGTTAAAAAGAAGAAACTTCCCCTACTGAGAACTGACATAAAAATAAGAAGGAAAAAGGATGGCAGAAAGGAAAGATTATAACCATTACCATACAGATTTAGAAACCGAGGCTCAGACAAGCAAAGTGCCGTACTGAGCCAGGAGGCGGTGGCAGGACGAACTTCAGCATCAGGAACCTCCAGCGGGACGTGGTGGCTCTCAGCAGACAGCCCTGCTCGCTGCAGAGCTCGCTGTGCCTCCAAGGAGCTCATTTCGTGCTCTTTTCCCCCCCTGCACTGACAGAGGCTTCAGGTGCCAGGTGCTGTGCTGTAGGCGTTTTGCGCATTTGTATCCGCACGCAGTTTCCAAATCTTAGAGCTACGCTACGCGTTCTCACTGGTGACTAAGCCTGAATATTTTAGGAGAAACTGCTTTAGGGATCTTAGTGCAACTATAAAACCTCAGCCGAGGGTGTTTTTTTTATGCTCAGCTGTATCCAGGCAGAAGTTGGGAGAGGAAAACCAACAGGCAAACTGCATGTCGTCCAACTTTGTCTCCAAAATACATCACACAGGACACTGTAATACTACTTTTATAAGGTAGCAATAAAGAGCTTAAAGTAGAGGTTGGTAAGGGAAGTGTCTTCTCTACTATAATTAGTACTCCGGTAGCACTAGCACTACCAATACCAGTGACAGCTTTCCTTTAATTTTGGCACTGTCATTTGGGATCACACACAGGATGGGAGGGAAGAGCCTCAGCCCAAGTCCCCAGAGGCCAGATTCCCTGTTTCTCAGTGAGATACCTCAGTGCAAAGCAACCGGTCACGACCTGAAGGGCTTTGTGGCAGGAATTCACTCACCTGCAGCTGGGGTTTTACAAGCGCTCCTCCTTGGTCGGCCCAGCCTCACCCGGCAGGCCCAAGCTTTGCCTGGAAGCCTCCTGCAGCAGGACCATGGCCGTGGTCTCCATGGCAGATGGATCTGCGGAGGAGCAAAGGAGAGGGGGGTTAACACTGTGCATTCCTTGACTCACACAGGAGACAACAGCCAGGGACGCCACGAGCGGCCTTCGCTCCTCAGGGCCTCCAAAGGCCCAGTCCCCATCGCCATGCCAGTGTGGAGCCTGGGGATTCGTTTCTGATTTTACCACTGCTCTTTATCAGAGAGACAGCTCTGAAAGGCACAGATTTTCTACCCCACAATGGACCTGTCACAGTGACAATTATATTTAATAGTAGCAGTTCAGGCTTGCCTTTCAGGGGCGCTGATTATGGAAGTAAATAGAAGCGCAAGAGTGAGGTGACAAGACACTGACAGGCTGCATTTACACTGCATCGGGGGGCTACAAGAGCCCAATGATGCTGGGGTCTTGACAAAAGAATCCCAAGGGGACATTCTTTTTTATTGGGCTTTTGGTGTAGAGGAGAGAGGCACAGAGGTTAAACATACTGCCCAGCCTAAGACCAGAAGCAGCAGAGAGCAGAGGCTGCAATGGAAACTGTGTAAGAAAACAAAGCAGTGCACCAGAGGTAAGATAGTGTTGTTTTTTTTGTCCTCATCTTTTCAGTCAATCACCTGCTGGGAGTGAAATATTGCCATGATTCTGGCAGTGCTATAAATAGAGGTGAAGTTTGGTCTTTGTGCTTTGAGAATAAATAATTTAAAAACATAAAAAGGGCATCCAAAATCAAGGGAAGTAGCTACCAGAGCAGTCGGTGGTGGGGCAGAGAGGCTTGATGTTGGGGTTCCCTTCCCAGCTTTATCACACAACTGTTGGGAAATCGTTCGAAAATTAAATAAAAAAGCAGGGGGGGAGCTTAAATTCAGCCACTGCAATAGGTCAGTGTGACACCACTCATTGCAGAGCACCACAACCACCTTGTCGTCTGCAGGTATGTAGCTACCATTTGGCACTGCATTTAAATACTTAAGGTTAGGTACTCAGGTCTGGGCATGAACATCTCAAATCAGGAATATCTCAAATCCAGGCAGAAAAATATGACGATATCTCTTTTCCTACTGAGGAAAACTACGGAGATTAATTTGGATAAAATGGACCGTGCTCTTGATTTCACAGTGCCACAGAAGTGAGAGTAATAATAACATTTAATAAGCAGCCAATTTTCTACACTCAGAATTAGTCAAAAAAGCTTGTAATGAACCGTTTCTATAAAACAGAAACATCCCTGAGCAGTGGGATCTCACAGAAACAGTGGCACTCGGGCAGATTTTTCACTAGACACAGACAAAAATCTCACATTAATCACCCAACACAGGACACATAGCTATGGGATTGCAGCACTAATTCCATGTTACAGCTGAATCCCAGATTAATCAGATGCACCGTTTCCTCAGCCTAGATTTCCTCTAGCGGCTCCAAGCTATTAAGGTAACAAAAAGAAATAAACCTCAGCTCTACGTGGAGAGACCAGGACACTGGACCGGCGCAACAGCCCTTCTCCCCCACCTCATTGCTTCTCCACGTAGAAAATTGTACAGTGACCCTTCTGTACCTGCAATCAAGTCAGATTTGATCTTGCTAGTCAGGCAGATGAATCCCTGTTAGTCCAAACAGTGACAGCATCTTGGCTTGCATCATGGGTTACTGACCATTCATTCCTAATCAAAGAAAATTTGCTGTGTTTTCAAGAGATGGCTCCATTAAATGAAGCAGATGAGCAGTGGATCTGTCCATTTATTTATTTTTAAACCATGATCTGGGGCACAGGGGAGGGTATCACTCCTGTTTCAGAGACAGTTTGGCTACGAGCTCATTCGCTGGAGGATATTAGCAGCTGGCATCTGAAATGGCAAGACTAGAGTATAGAGGTATGCCAAAGTCAACTGTGCTGAAACACAGCCAAATTTGTATTTATTCCACAGGAAAAATGGCTAAGCTGTGGTGGCTATGTAATTCCAAACAGTGTTTACACAGTGACCTTTCCATTTCCCCTCTTGGAAACAAAAAATTTAATTGTTTTGCTCCTCTAATGCAGAATAAATAACTCCCAGTGATTTTCTATTGGTGTGCAAATAAACCAAGCGGTTATCTTTTTTCTGCTATCAAAGCTGCCAGACCATTCCAGCTCAACATCCCCAACTCATTCCAGCCTTGGTACTTTGCCAAAGTTGCTTGTTTTTTTTTGTGTGTGCACCAGTATGGTTGTTGATGAGGTGAGAGCCCTGAGGTGGCCTGGATACGGGGCTGGAAATCGGTGAACCCCCAGGAACTCATTCCGAGTGTTTTTGCCAGGGTCTTAAGAAGCTTGTTCAACCTTTACTCCCGTGAAATTCTGGTTGGCAAAGCAGGCAGTAATGCCCCTCGAGGAGCACCCGTGAGTATCATCACTATTAGATGCTTGGAAGCTGAGATGGTTTACACTGCTCAGGGTTAAACTCAGGTACAGGATTTCCTCATTAACCTGTAATGAGATAAAAGGACAAATTGTCCTCCTAGCCCAGGCTGAAGTCACAGCATCCCACGGACAGGCACAAAGACAAGCGCCCTGGGAGGTGTCTGGGATGTGTCAGACTGCAGGAGGGTGTGGGAAGGGCTGCACGGAGCTCTTCCCTCACCTGCCAGGGTACGAGAGGGACAGCTCTGGCACTTGGCAGGTTCCGGGCAGTGCTCCTCCTTGCTTTAATCCATCAAAGTGTAATCACATGCCTGGAAAACCTCATCTGCTGCAAACCTGCACTTTGTGACTTGGTCCGTTTGCAGTTCAGTCTGAAAGGGGGCTTCTGACATTGTGATTGTTTGAATTATTTTTTAAAAGGGTGTAAAAAGCTCACTAGACTACCTTTAGCTGTAGGAAGCACAGGGAAAAGAAACCCCAACAAGAAAAGTAACAGGGACTTGCCCACTGCAGTACTAGCAAAAGGACCTGCTGCAGGAAAGGCTTCATTTTGTGCTCTGAAAAAATCCAAGCCAGAGAGAGAAGCGACAGAAGCAACGTGCTGATCGCTCACTGCCTTCCTCATAGCCCTGAGTCACAGGACGCCCACTACCAGGGAAGACATGCCCTAGTAAGTTCTGCTAGTTAACTCAAATTGCTTTTAAACTAAAACAGCATCCCCAGGTTCAAAGCAAAGTTTAGTTTAAAACTGCTCCTGATTATCTTAAGCTAAAACTCCCCTAAGAAAGCACTCCAACCAAAATAAGGGCATTCTTCCAGAAAAGAATTGCACCTGTTTAATGAGTAGTTTCAGTAAACTGGTGCAATTTGTTCAAGCTGAAGAACTACTGATGAAGAACTAATGTGAACAGTGAGGGAAGAGGAACAGAGAAAAATCCCCACAGAATAACCTTAAGAAATAGGAGTTCTGCAGAACTGGCCAAAGCACAGATGTCTGCAGCATGTGACGATGTTTTTCCATCATCTGCTCTTTCCCTAAAATAAACGGTCACAAAAGGAAAGCAGAAAGTAGCAAGCACATCAAAGAGGGAGTGCCTGGGAGCTCTCTTTACCCTCCCATGTACCGGCAAAGATGCTGGAAGCCAGGAGAGGCCATGAAGGGGAAAGCCACAAACCGCGACGTGTGAACGTGCTCACAGAGACCTGCATGCTGGAAATTGCAGCAAGGCGCTTGCAAGAATTGTTTCAGTAGGACTAGAAGCTGCCACAAGGCATCTTCTAGAGTGACAGTATGATGGGACAGCAAAGGACAAGATGGTAAACGTGGAATCCACCTTTTTGGAAGTTATGGCTGTCTGCTCCGTCCCAGCAGTAGCCAAGGGACAACAGCCTCACCCCAACCAACACCGCTGCTTTTAGTCTACTAAATAATCCTGTCCTTTATGAAGAAAGGAAATAAGTCATCTCCTCCATTTCTCCTTCCCAAGCTAAGGATCATTCTTCAACCCAACCAGGAGTTAACAAATCGCTGTCCCCTGTTCCACTCGCCAGGCAAACAGCAAACGTCTCCGCTGACCTCACGGTAGGAATAAGCAACCTGTCCATCCCTGTCTCTTCATTGCTGCCAGCAATTATCACAAAACATCTTCATTGTGCATGTGGCAGCTGGTGACACTGAGTCAGGGAGTTTTATCAGCTTCTGTGCTGCACGTTTCAGAGCAGCTGTTTGCCGTAAGGACACCCCGCTGTTCACCAGCCCAAGAGAAGCTGGACTTGGGAAAGCAGCAAGGAGAACTTGCAGTCCTGTGCACAAGCCAAAGCATCTCACAGGGGCATCTTGTCCTCACCTTAGCAGGTCTGCTAATGGCCGTGTCCTCAGAAAAGCTCCCTGCAGGGCAGGGCTGACAAGTGCCAGGCAGGAGGAGACCACACGACGATGCCCGTGAGCATGCTGCGGGATGAGGGGACACCAGCAAGGCCTCCCGAGGATGGCGTTGGCACAGGTGAAGAAACTGAAAAGCAGAAGGACCGCAACTTGCCTTAGCAAGAGAGGCAGCTGTCTCTGTTTGAAGACACACAAACTCACTTTCTCCAGGGACAAGAAAGACAGAGAGGTTAGAAGAAAAGGCTAATGAGTTGCACTCATCTACAGTCTTTCATCCAGCCCCAAACGGTGCTTAAGTGTAGACAAGAGGAAAGCACAGGAAGCAAAGCTCTTCACTACAGCGCTCGTAGTACTCACACCAACTCCCTGGGTACAGCACCATTTCCTTTAACTCCACATCAACTACGTTTGAGTGCAGCAATCTCAGCTAGGAACAGAAAACCACAGTGACTTAGGGAGGTTTGTGTGACAAAGCCCGTCCCACTCTGCGAGGCTGTGATAGAACGTTTTGAACCTTGGCTTTTGATGACTGATCCAGGCAGTTACTTAGAAGCATGTAGCGCTTCTTAGCACATCTCTAGAATTATATTTGTTCTTATTACAGCAATATAGCAGACCTTAAATTCAAAGGTAAGCCCTGTGCGGGTGTAAATTCCAATGGACTTAGCAGCAGCTTCTTCCCACTAGTGATTCCTCAGATTATCTCAAGAAAAACTATTAAGCCCCAAAGGACTGGAAGCTGCAGATTCCTTTTCTTTTACGTGTTCTGCAGCATTAGCTTCACACTGCAACAATTTGAGAGGAATTTGTAGAAAAGTATTAGGGCTTAGAGAGGGGGATGAAGGGGATGAAGGTGTTTAAAGGAAGGTTCAGGAAGATGCTATTTCAGAAGGTTCAATGTCAGCACGACCTCCAAGGGCTAGAGAGAAAGGCTACTGGAAGGCTACGAGGCAGGCTCCCAAAAGGGACAGCAACCTGGTGATGTAAAAAATAAGGATTTTAGAATCACCTCTGGCTATTTAGCAACCGTTGTTCTTATGAGAAATCCAGCTAAAGCAAATCCTGGGCCTTGGACCAAAAATACATTGCAAGCTTGGTTCTTAATTTTGGGAGGGGGTGCAAAAGCTCTTCTGCACGATTAACGGAGCGGAAGGAAAAGACCATGTTCCTGTTTATGAGTCTTGGCTTCTCTTGCTCAGGTAATCAGTCATCGTTACAAACCAGATCTCTGGGAGCTTTCTTCTCCTGCAGTACGAAAGCCTTTAATCTTAGAAATGAAGAGACTTCAACCCCCCAAAAATTGTAATTCTGAAGTGCTCAACAGCCTTTAATTCATTATGAACCTAGAGGCAGCGGGAAAAAAAGTAAGTAGGCAAAAAATACATCACATCCTTAATCTAGGGAAAAAAATTCAGTATTTTTATAGCACATAATCAGACACTTACAAATATATTTCACTGGAGGAAGGGGAGGGTAGGAATGTGCATTTCCTATTTCCTTTTCAATAGTCGGATGCACAGAGGCCATCAATATGGTCATTAGAGATAATCTGCACAAGTCATTCCTAAACCAAAAAGAGGGATTTAAAAAGAAACAAAAAAAAAAAGGAGAACCCCTGCAACAAGGAAGGGCATTCTACAGTTCCAGGTTCACGTTCAAACATAACTCGTCATCTGAATATGGGGGGAGGAAACACACTTTGTTTTGTACAATATAAATAGTATTTTTTAAAAGGTACTACATATGAATACAGTAACGGTGCTATTTCAGTCAGGACTTGAACATGCAGAGGAAATTCCCCGTTGCTCACAACAGCTCGTCCCCATCCCACCCTTCCCCTCCCCCTCCAAAAAAAAAATCCTCTGCTGTTAAAATTCTCTTTCAACTGTTTTAAATATTTCTCTGTGGCCTGGCAACATTCTTTTTCCTTTATACAAGCAAGCTTTCTGCTAAATTATGTTTTAACCGACAGGAGACAGCTATGTAGGAGTAACAACTGAGGCTTTTAAGAACCTTGCCAATTTTTAAAACTTTTATTAGTCTCAGCTTGATTTTATTCTTGGAGACATCCATTGAAAACGTCAGTATCTCAAATAAAAAAAACCCTGTTTCAAACTTCTTACAAACACGCACGCGTGCTCACGCGCCGACACACACACACAGAAAATAACCCGTAGCAGAGGCAGGAAGAAATAAAGGGAACTCCGATTCTCTCCAGGGAGAACAAAACCCAAAAAATAAAATAAAAAAATTAAAAGGTTGCTTTATTCTATCTCCACTCTTCCACTAGGACAGTTTAATACCCGTCGAGTCTTTTAAGATGCTAATCTACCATCTGCTAGCCCACAAATCCTTCCCACTTATTCCCTTCAAGATCCAGCTATAGCCTTGCTCAAAAACCTCTCCACAGCACAACGACCACGTTGCTAATGGGACTGCAAAAAAAGAATGTCGTCTCTTTCTGTCCAGTAATTTCAGGGAATTAAGTGGAAAAGATTGCCGTGCAGCGTTCCGGATAGCTCTACTGTGTCACTGCGGCCTCTGCCAGGCAAAAGGCATCTGGGCGAGCGGCACGATGCCTCCGCGCCCCCCTTCACCCAGACTTTCTGGGGGCCACGTCCCCTTCCCAGCTCTGCACTAGGGCTGCAGTTCTCTTTCTGCATTTCTCTTCCTTTCTGAACTGACCGAGGTCCTCCAAAGAGAGTGGGAGACTTTCCAGTGACTTCAGTAGGGTTTAGGACCAGGCTCTTTAAAAAACTGTTCCATAACAGCTCTTTGACCGGAGGTGATTTTCAAGTGTTGGGGTGGGAGCTGCCCACTCCGTACTTGAGGATTTCTTTTTGCCTTTAATGCTCGTTCAATTCTCAGTGAACTGAGTCCAATCAAAAGAAGGGTTTGCGTTCCTCTTCCCTGGAGTATCTCAAAGGCTCAGTCTTTACTTTAGTAAAGGATGTCACAACAATCAAAGATGTTTGGGGAATTTCTTCTTTAATAGGATAAAAGAAAAACATACAAACACCTCCCAGGCTTCTGTCATGGAATGATTCTCACAACTGTAAGGAGCACAACTCAGAAAAAAAATGGAGACAGAGAAAGAAAAGGTTCCTATGGGAGACATGCCTACCAGAGAGCTAGAACAATCCCTTTGTGCTCTAGTCTGCAGTGGGGAAGGGGATGGCTCGTAAAGGAACTAACACAAGAAGCAGCAACAGAACACTTACCAAAACCGAGTGGCGTATTGTAACTGAAAGCCATGCTGATTTTTTTGTATTTTTTTTTTAAAGTAGAAAGCAACTTGGATGGCAAAGATGGGGAAGGAAGATGACAAGAATGGCCAGAACCTGGCCATTGTTTCACTAAGTCCCTTCCTGGTGACATGGCAGAAATGCACACATCTATCACATGTCTTTAAGAGAATTATCTGTAAGAAACATCCCAGCTATGAAACATTTCTTTCCCCATCTTCCCCAGATTACAAAGAAGATAGTGTTTCTTTACAAAAAAGAACCCAGAACTCTCCAGGACATCTGCACTTGCTTTCTCTCTCCCCGCTGTAATATTAGTCACATTTCATTTGGGGATGAGAGGGGAGGATTTTATTTTCAGTTTTAAAGCCATTACCTAGAAAAATGTTTTGTGGAAACTTTCATTTTTCCTATTTTTGTTTGCCTTTTTTTTTTTAATAATGCTTATTTATAGAAAACTTCACAAAGGTGACTTCTATGTACAGAAAACACAATTCCAAAGGCTGCTTCAGTAGTCAATGTAATAGCACCTTTAAAGACAAAAGAGTTTGACATATTTTAAAAAGTCATTTTATCAAATTTTAACCCTTTACAAGCCAAAAAAGGAGTCAGTCACAAAGCTCTGTTAGTACAAACTCTTCCCGAGTCTCCGTGTGAAATGCTGTCAGAAAGTTTTTCAAGCTCCTATCGGTCGGCAATGTCTGGCAAAGGAGAGGTAGTGTGCAGCCAGACAGAATTTTCTTGCAGTCTAAACCAGAAGAAGATGAAAGGAATTCACAGCAAACTATTGCACAACGCTGGTCTTCTATTCCACAGTTTTCTGTTTTTTGTTGTTGTTTTTTTTTTCCTCTCAGGCTTGAAAAGGGTTAACTTTGTATTTAATTAATCCTAGTTAAAACATGTTGCTCTGAGTTCCAGGTTGGTACTGCGTCTGCAACAGGCTCTCCATAAAGGCCAAGTAATCTGGGTTTTGTCCATATTCTTCAGGATTTCTTGAATTCCCCAGCCGGGGGCGCTTGGCTGCTCTCACTTCATCTCCCGAAAATACATCTTCCTGAGGGGCCCCAGTGCTGAGGGACTGCAGGAGACACAAAGTACAGTCATTAGGGGCACAGAAAGAAGACAGACATGCACAACCTGTTGAGTGCACCTGCATAACAAGGCAGCAGGGACAACAAGTGAGCGAACAACCCGGTACGGAGAATTTCTGTACAAAAAGCGAACTCCAGAAACATGCAAAGCACATGGCTGAAAGAAAAGCTTCTGGGTTTCTGAAACCAAACTTGAAGAGAAGCCCTCAGGTTGCCTTCCTTCTGTATCAGGATATCTTTTACTTCAATTCCTGCCTTGCCAGTTCACTGTTTACTCCTATCCTCTCTCCGCACGTTGCTCATTCCTAGTAGAAGGCACACAGGAAACTGGGGCTTCCCTGATGTCTTAAAAAGATCAAGACCTAAAGAAAGCATTTGGGGTTAACATGACTGTACAAATGATTGCTTCTGTTCATCCTCTTCTTACACTCTCAAAAGAGGTACATTTCTTGGTAGAAATTACCATCTCCTATTGCTTTGTTCTTTGCTCTGCTGTTCTACATTAAAGCACCGTGAGCATCGCTTCCACGGCGTATCACCTAACGCTCCTGGCAGCGGAAAGTACACGTGAAAAATCTTAGCTTTCAACCAGGCTTGAAACTTTTAATTCACTTTCCAGCCTGCATTCCTTTCCCTGGAACTGATATAAAGTCTGATGGTTTCCCCTGCAGAGAATACGTTACTTTCCAAATCTTGTATTGTAAAGTTCCAATAATTGTCTTTATTACTAGTCAAGCTTAAATAAGCCAGAATATTGTGCACACCCTAGAAATCAATTCTAGGATGTGTCTTTGCCACCAAAAATCTTTTGAGGATAACAAGGTGAATTATTATTAGACTGTAAAATTTATGCCATGAGGTCTTACTGTGATAAATGACCTCAAGATGGAGAAGCCACGCAGAGCTACATTACAGAAAGCATTTTACAGATGTTTTTTTGGTAAAACCCTTTCGTGCATAAGCAAACAAAGGTTTCCTCCAAACTGACATGAGTTTTTCCACGTAACTGCCTGTTTCTAGGCCATTTTTAACGATGTGCCTCTCATGCTTCTGCTGGTGGCCATGGATTCACAGCTTCAGAGAATCACTGGTTCAACTTGACAGAGAAGTCCTCTGTACTCCTGAGGAATGGTTGGACCATCCTCTTTTTGTCTCCTAAGAGACACAGAAGCCCACAACCTTTAACAGAATAACTCTGTGGATCTGTCCCTGTCATGCACTAGCTAACATGACATTTAGAATGAAGAGGAAAACAGTAATATTCTCCACTGGCACAGAATCTGGTCTCATTATTTGTTTAAATGAGATGACTTTAAAGATCAAAGCACCAGGTCTGAAAACATCTGGCAAGTCTGGAACCAAACAAGCTGTGAAATAAATCCCTCATTTTCTAGGCTGAATATTTCAGTTGCATGCCGTTAAAGGCACACTGATCTTTTATATAAGGGATCTGTAGGTAAGGTCTACGTGCTGCATCTCCTGTGTGGTAAGAAATGGGGGCTTGGTCCCATGTCACTAGTCAGTTCTCCAGGTTCCACTTAGCTGTAGGCCCATCCACATGACTTATGAGGCAAGGCAGTATTCAGCCAGAATGGCAGTCTGTGTAACTAAATTCATACACTATGCGGTGTAAAATGGCATGAACATAATCCTTTAACCAGAGAACACAAAAATCAGGTCCGAACGCGTAAAATGGAAAATCATTTAAATGCTTGAGAAGCATTTACATCGAGAACTTCTCCTGCTCTACAGATTTTGCACAGGACCTGGGATTTTACGACCAGAGAAAGCAGAGGCTGTGTTCATTTAATGCCTAAACAATACGTTAAGAGAATGTGAATGAGTACTGCAAGCCACAGCCATTTTACCGCATCTCTTACTTTGATACCTACCAGGCGAGACTTGACTCTCTTTGGAAGCTCTTCCTCCAAGGTATAAATATCACCACGCTTTACCATTAGCTGGGAGCCATCTTCAAACTCAACCTGCAGAGTAGGCAGAAGATGAAATAAGAACATTTGGCCTCTAGATTTACATTCCCAGATTATGCCAAGCATGGGCCCTTCAGTCCCATGGAAATAGCAAGGAAGCATCAGAGGCCAGCTCTGTCCCACTTCTGCCCTCCCTCCCAATCAGAGGGCTAGAGATTTCCACTGGTTTTTACATTCAAATCCTGAAAAAAGCAGCTTTTCACTTATAATAAAAGGCAGCCCTGTATTCAGGCCAATATGAAGATGAAGAATCTCTTTCATCTTAAACAAAGGATTTTTTACACGTCACGAGGAAACAACCCCAGCTACTAAAATACATTTATATTTTAACAAGCAGAAATCATCAGCCAGGTACAAGAAATGGTGGTAAGTCTTCACGTCAAATCTCTCTCACTAAGCACTGATTATATCATGAATTATGCATCAGTTGTTACAGGAATGTTTATTCATGAAAACGTGCATATAAAAATGTTAAAACTATTAACAAATTTTAAGAGATTCTCATTGCCTTGGCTTAAGACTTATTACTTTTCTGGATTAACACAAAGACACAACACGGTTAATAGGGGATGGCAGGTTCGGACTGGACACAGTCAGAAGGAAGCAGTCATCTGTTTTCTGAACTCCTCCTCCCTTGCTGCCCAGGTCTTACTACTCATCAGTTACACCAGGCCTGCGATGCCTGCTGAGGTCCCTTAACCGAGCAGCATACATCAGCTGTAATAACCATGCAGGTAGGAGAACAGCCTTTGACAGATGAGCTCTGCTGAGCCCTACTGAGGTGGTTTAAGGTGCTACTAGTCCCATTTACTCTCCGGTTTTACAGATTACTGCCAGCATAGTGGAGTCAGAAGGGAAAACAAATGGACAAGTTCAAGAGCGGAGCCACAAGCAGGTCTGCCACTTCCACTACCTGTGCTCCATCTCCTGCAGAAAGGTAGAACTGGCAAGGCAGGGCAGCGGCACCACAAACCATCACAGAGCGGCTGGATTTTGTTTATTAAAGCTCCAAATTACTGATAAGGCTTAAGGCCTGTTCTGAACACACATCAGTGTGTGTTTGTTTTTTATTTTTATTTATTTTAAATATACACAACTAATCTTAGCACACAAAGCACAGGCTCAGATATGGGAACTGGAAAGCTAATGCAAAATAAGGCAAGATGAAAATGCTGAAGCTAATCCGTGCAGCCTTCCTACGAACACACTCATTTCCTAACAAAAACCCCATCGCTGCGTTGTTAAATATAATCCTGTTAGACAATAGAGATGCACAGTAAGTACTGAAAATAAGCATCTATATAAGGAACCAATGTCGAAAGCTGTTCAGGCAGTTTTCCCCATGGAGAAGAGCTCTACCTATAGGTAACTGCACGATTTGAAAAACCCAGACTCCTCATGCATATTTTTCTGTCATCTCTCACTATCAGTGGAATAGCCTATTTCAAAATTTTTTACCTTTGAGAAATTGATGACAATTTCCCATACTGTGATTAAGCTGAAAAGCATGCATAAAAATAGATCTTTATGGAACTACGTTATTGTACTTATTCATAACCAGGGTCACCTCAGATCACATCTTCTCTGAAGCATTTACTTTCCATTATGCACACGAAGAAGACCGTTAACTGACAAGGTGAACTATTGTGCTCTTTGCACACAGATATGAAACACTCTGTGTGCAGTAAGGATAGAAACCAGAACCCAATTTCAAACAAATGCAAGACTTGGGACTTCCTTTGCCTTTTACAATTGTCTAGGGGCATCAACCTCTTTAAAATAACAATTATATTCCAGCACGTATTTTTCAAAAAGATGTGCACGAAGTACACTTTCCTTTATAAATCACTGTAATTTTCAGCTTCTTGGTAACATTTAAAAGAGATTTAATCCAATGAACACACTGCATCTTATAAAACCTGTGTTGAAATACTAACGCTGTGGTATCAGGCTAAATCTTCCTTTACTTTCAGAGCCTTCCAGAAACAAAAATCCTCTATGTGCAAGACTCAAAGACAAAAAAAAAAAAAAGCTGTTGTTTTTCTCTACTTAAAAACAGAGGTGGTGAGAGTGTGTAAGGCTTATTCCCACATGCTGCTACTGCTCTGCAAAGTACCTTCCCATGGCCAGAGGTTTATTTCCCCCCTTGAAGTAGTCTCCTGACCCATAATTTCCCTTACTTTCTCTTGAATTGTCAAGGAAAGTTTTAATTATGTAAATACTGGCTCATGGGGAACTGTAGGTCACAAGCTCAGTTAGCACGAGCCACCAGAGAGTAGTAAGAGCAGGTCACTTTTGACCTGAGTCAGATCTGAGCTGTTTTTCAGTATTCCACTAATGAATCTGAGACATCAGCCATTAAACTCTTCTCCCACAATGGAGGCGAATGGCTTCTCCTCCATCTGCCCTCTGTTACTGGAAAGTTCCTGTGTACAAGCTTCCTAATACTGGTGAACACTCAGGGAACAATTGCTGTGGGTCAAGAAGGAACAGCTTCTGGAGACCAACGTGTCTTTAAGTGTTGCCTCTTCATCCAAATAAAGAGCAAAGACATTTACTTTCAAGAGGAAAGCTACTGCATGCTAAGCAATCCTGTACTGACTTTAACAAATCCTTTTGGTTTATTAATGCTTTTTTCCTTCTCTTCAGCTGTAAAAAACTGCACAACTGTAATCAAGAAGTTGTGTGTTTTTCCTACAACATGAAAAATGGCAAATCTATTTTATATTTTAAGAGCAGTCTGAAATACGTCTAGCCATGCAGCCGTATTCTGCCACAGAATACCTTTACCCTGATCCATTTTAACACTACATTTCTCTTAGTGTACCAGCAGTATTAATTTCAGAAGGCAAATTGTCTCTTCAGGACCAGAGCAAACGTTCAACGTTAGTGGCCTCTACAGTAGGGGTAACAATCGGACACGTCGGTATGAAGTACATGGATGCTCTTCCATACTTACCTGATAAATCTGACTGATCTGGGCTGCAATAAACTTGGCCTTATAGACAATTCCATCTGTCCACTGCAGTTGAACCATCTCACCCTCTGGAGGGGGTCCCATTTGGATGCAGTCTCTGCTCTGAGGACGGACAGGCAAAGAGGTCAGACAGCCAACAGAGACAAAGCTCAACAAGTAGTTGAAGTGTGTTAAAAACCACTACTCGGGGAAGTTCCTATATAACACTGTAATTAAGCATAAGAAAGTTACTAGACTGGTGATTAATTGCAGTCATCTCAAACAAACCATTAAACACCAAAAGAGCAGAAATAAGCACTTGCACCTCCTTCTGGTGACAGTACTCAGTTCTCGAAAATTCCTCGTTACAAATCCCAAAACATCAAACTGCCTATATCACCAAAACCACACGGGGTGACCTGCTCTGTTCCACGTGGTGAATCAATGGGACAATCAGGAAGAGAACGCATGAGTTGACAAGTCAGCCTTTTCTATGCATTCCCTCTATATTAAGTGCATTTCCTATTTTGAACCAGAAGTGCTTACAATCTAATCTGCTTCCCCCATGAATCACGCTTGTCAGTTGAAAAAGGAGAGATTATTCAACCACAAAACAAATAGGATGCAATGGAAAACAAACACTGCATTCCGTTAAGTTAGATGCCGATTCTGATTAAGTTAGAATATCACATTTTCGTAATGGAACAAAAAAACTGAAATGAGATAATGTCACAAACAGGAAGGGTGGTAGTGAAGAACAGTATGAGCTTTTCTATGCAAGTAGCAACTTTACTTTTACGATTTTTTTAAACTTTTGTTGTTCCACCCCACAGCGTATAGAAGGATGTTATACACACGTTATACTTCGTACTCGTTTATAAGGTTAATAGTCTCTATAATGAGCTGCTTACAATAATGCTTTCTGGGTAAACGTTGTCACTGTATGAGCCATCATCAAAGTTTACTTCATAGAAAGTCTGTGTTGTCGTGCCAATCACTTTACACCTGTAGTAGAGTCCATTCCGGTTTTTTGTGATCACAGTCTGTCCAAGGGTCACTTCCCTTCGAAGCTGAACCTATGTTGAAGAGAAAAGGGAGAAACTGGCAATCAGAAAAGCTGGGTTAAAAACACAAGTGCAGAGAAACCGTTCTATAAAAACAGCGGAAATTTTAAAAATTTAAAAAACATCCAACAAACTTACATTCTGGTTAGCTGCTTTGTGTTTGAAGCAAGTGATGGACACAACGTAGGGCCAGTCATCCGGCTCCATGGGTACACCAGCAGCGTGCGCACAGGTCACATGGAAGGAAGTAGAGCAGTGCTCATAGGAGCACTGGATGCAGGCACCAGACACTTTCTTCATCCGCTTCCGACAGTACACGCATTTCTGACACACAAGTTAGCATTATGCAGACAGGCCACAGCAGCTTTAATGCAACATATCGGCATCCCGATAACTCACAGGGTCAAAACGTTTTTACCATTAGTGGCTACAGCACAGGAGCTGTAGCCAAAAATGGTGATGTTTCATGCTACGAGGTCAACTCCAGTACTGCCAGAATTGCCTGTCCAACTCCACACACTTGCCTAGAATCACTTGTAAGCCAAGTTAGTACCTGCTGTAGCTTCTTATCATTCCCACAACCACAATGACATCTACCACTAAGTCAGCCCTCCAGAGCCATACTGGATGGTGAAGCAGACTAAAATCCAATTTGAGACCATGCTCACAGGAGGACAGAGAGAAAGGAGGACCTAACAGACAAACGCACATCAGTGTTGTTAAAGAACTGCTTATTAATGCTCATCCTCCTTAGATACATAAAATATACCTATCTTATTTCAAACTGCAGCTGGACCATCACAGACACGGCAGAAAAATAACGTTCATTTTTGGAAAGAACGGAGCAGAGGATAACTGCGTAGTAGTTTGTTCTATTATGTTTAATGGAACATTTTATCTATCAGATCTAATAGAATATCATTTCATGTACTGGAACAATGGTGGCTTTTTTTTTGTTGCCGTTGTTTTTTTTTTACATACAAACATATCAACTGTGTTTTATTGCTATCCATGTCAGATTACTGGAGATAACTCAGAAGAAATTAAAACATCGTACCAAACATCAGAATTACAAAGGGAAAAAAAAAGTATGTAACCTTTCGGCATTTTTAAATCATTTTCTGCAAAGCAGATCCGCTTCTTAGACCTATCTAATTAGACAGCATTTAGAGGGGACAGGTAAGCGACTTAAGACATGACTGCTTTAAAAAGAAATGTAAAAAAGATTGGAAGCAATTATTAGGTGTCAGCGGGAAACAAGATAAATCTCCTCCTTAACAGCACCAAATTCTTGTTTAAAGCTTCTCAGAAACACATGAGATTAGATTTTGGTAATCTCAATCTAAAGAAATTTAAGTTGGACACTTGGAAATATTTCCAGACAACTATTTGGAAACACCATTCTGAGGCTTTTAACACCTTAAGTCTAGAGGATCTGTGACTGATCGATGAAAGCTCCTTTACCTTAGCCGAGGCTTCTTAGACAAGGCAAATCAAGGAAAATTTAATATCACACATGAGATGAACATGCATTTTACTCGTTAGAATGAATTGCACTACTTAAAACAGCTCGTATAAATAAAATCCTGAGAGATATTATATGCCTGTGAATCCAACTATACAGCCACGTAATTTATTTATTACAGAGAAATAATTTCCATATACAAGGAGGAACAGAGGAAAGCAATAATTTTTAGTGCCCATTTCCAGATGACTGTCTCCAAAGCACATTACTCTGGCTTGCTCCAGCCACTGCCCCCCAAGTTTGATTGACTGCCTCCCTCCCAACCCATCCGCCCACCTAAATATAAATGTCCTATAAACATACTCTGATATTACGCATAACAGTCTTTCTCTCTGCAGTGTCTGATATTAAACAGGGCCTTTCTTTCACTCTTTAAATCTCCACGTTTCGTTTACCTCACTTCCATTAAAGCAGCACTCCAAGTATGCAACATAACAGAACTCACGACCTGAACTGTAAGGTCCGTATGAATTACTACATCCCATGGGATTAGCAACGTAACGAAAGCTTCCTGAGGTCACGCGCTAAGCCTAAGCAACCCCCAGAAATAAAAATTCACTCTGCTCCTAGATCTGGGCTAACTGAAAAGTGTATCCTCAAAAATACTGAGAGTAATACTGCAAATAAACAATCCCCCCCCGCACAAAATAAGAACTGCCAAATTTCAGTGTTATATTTGTGTTATCATAGTCCATGGGGCCTAGCTAAGAGCCCCACTGCGTTACAACCCATCGCCAAGGCAAATAAAAGACCACTCCTTCTCCAAAGACTATTTCTCTTTTCCTTCAAAGCAAAACACACACAAAAAAAAGGGAGATACCTTCTTCCTTCTTTCTCTGCAAGCTAACCACTCCCCGACTGGGACCTATCCCCCATGTATATGAAATAAGTCAAATTCACTTCCTGTGAATTAAATTAAGTCAGTACGTTTACACCAAAGATTAATTTGGCCTTTTTACTGAAACTAACAAAAGCCAGGAAATTCAAAAGTCAGGGCCTTAGTGTTGCCAGAATGTGTTTTTTCGTATTTAATAAGCCTTGCCTTTATCGCGCCGTAAACCACGTTCAAAAGCCAGATAAGCAGCACAGCAAAGTGCACAGCAGGAACCCGGCACTGAAAGCAAGTCAATAGCAATGAGATCTCATTATTAAACTGTCAATACCTAATTCTCTTGCCAACAGGGACAACTGCTGATATACAGTGTGCTCGATACTGCCTCTCACGGGAGCGTTAACCCTGAAGTATCAGGAATCTGCCTTTATTGATGCCAACAGGTTTCTTCCAAGCCAGAAGGATTAGCGTGCATCTAATGACACCCCGGCGGTAGACAGATTCCTCATGGCAGGCAGAAGAGCTACAGAAGTAGAATATTGAGAGCAAATATGACCACAGGATAAAGAGAAACAAGAGCTACAGTAAGACTGAAATGTAGATGGTGAAAGGAGTGAAAATGTTGAAGATCTGGAAGTGTGGGAGATGCGATGAACAGAAGCCCCAGTGCTAAGTACTACAGTGAAGCAGCACGTGCAAGATTGAAGACGTTTCCTGGGGGAGAAGAGATGTGAGAAGGTCTAAAGCACAGGAGAAAAATCTTCAGAATAAATGCACACCGGAGAGTTGGGTCATAGCTGAGAGTAAGAAATGGGCTGTCTCCTGCTTGATGAACACCGCAATTCATTTACTCCCCTGAGGAATGACAGCTAATTATTCCAAATTTCCACGTCATAAATAATTTACGCACACAGGCCCATAATACACCATTAATCAGGAAGCATGCAAGCTGCATTCTTTGAATGATGCAATACCCGCAAACGAAGCAAGAAGTCTGTGATGAAAAAGGGAGGCCTGGTGTGGGCTTGAGGAACAGAAGATACTCCTTAAAAAGTCACTGCAATTCTTTGATGCATCAGCCCTCCCACAGTAACTTTAAAAAATAAAACAAACAAAAAAAAAATCACGTATAATTCTTATCTATTCACTTCAACAACTCACAACCTTCATGTAATTTCTACTATCCTTTTCCATCTCTTTCAGCAGAGAAGGCCGCCTCTCAAATTTTATCTAACACTGCATCATCTCCATCAATGTCAAATCATCAGATCCACAACCTTTTAGTCCCCTTCAATTTGTCTTCCTAAATACAGCTGCACATCCCTCCCCTCCCAAAAAAAGCAACAAAAGAAAAAAACACAAACCCACAAAAAAAAAGTTACACCCCCCCCCACATATCCTCCACTGACTCCCTCATGTGCTCCAGGAATTACCTGCAAAATCCTTACTATTAAGAAAACTCTCCCCAGTGGCTCGTGAACGTGTTTCCCCACGCAAGCCTACCCAATTTAAATTTCCTCTGTCCTCCTTCACACACTACCCCAACGCTGCCTGTAGGAACACCACTGCCTCTCACGTTATAGCTCCAGACAGTTTATTTGCTTTCTTTCCTGCATATAAAGTCACGTTAAATGTGGTGGCAACACCAACAAACTGTTTTCAACAGACATTGATGGTGCGTGCACACATACTGTAAAGGCACTCGTAACTAAGACCAACAGAGCTGAATGTTTTTTATAACCATTAATTAGCCTAGGAGCCTACTAGGCTCTGTGAGTTGAAGTGCTTCTTATCAAAATGCTCTACCTTCCTTGTGATATGAAGAAAACATGAGGTGTAAATGGAATATGATGCTGAAGACATCAACAAAACTATGAAGCTTTAATTCAGGAACAGACGACGTGTATGTAGTAGGTCTGCATAGAGGCTTTGGATGGAATAGCCAATGTTGCAGAACAGATTGAAGCAACAAAGTCTTCATTTAGCTTAGCCAGTACATTAATACTGCCCTGGCTCTACACAATTGTAAGGTAGCCACAGAAGAGTTAAAGAATTAAGTCATAATGTTTCCTTGTGAGGCTCCATTAAGCAATACAAGTAAGTCTTGTGTAAAAGGATTTTCAGTTCATCGTTACAAGTGCTGGTAATGAAGGGGATGCATGCTGGAAATGTCAGATGATCCATAAAGACCCGGTGCTGTAAGATTTATCACTCTCACATCACACCGCTCCATCACTCCACCTGAATAATGAATGCTTTTTACATTCACATTTGTGTACAAAATCCATTTGCACAACAGCGAAATAACTCTGGAAGCAGACAGAGATTCTTCCTAATCTCTCACCCAGCCCTGGCTGGGCTGCCTGCACTAAATAGCTGCACAGTTAACAAACACATCAGTCCTAACCAATACATCACTGCTAGCTTCACCTTCCCCCATACCACACTCCCAACTGTCATCCAACTGATTTCTGCACAAAAAAAAAGCAGCAAAAGCACAATTTATTTTGCAATAACGCACTATAGCGATGGAGCATTAACTAACATGAAGATTAATTGCTCTGAGCTAATGAATCACCCATTACTAATCCCTCAGATGAGGTTATTTGCAGCTAAGTAACAAGTTGTAGCTGGACTTTTATTAAGGTCTTTGCAGAGCCTCGTCTTGCAGTCACGGTCACAAAGATGTGTGCATTTCTAAAATAAACTTCTTGATGGACAAAGAGAAATACTTTAAGGAAAGTTGAAACTAATTAGAAATGACCAGGTCAGCATGTCAGCTTCTTTCCAGTTACTACCTCCCATCACACTCCTGCCACGTGGTACTTTCAGTAAATGAAGGATTCAGGTAAGTTAGCCCCAGATATGGGGTGGGCAAATACCCCAGGCCCTGCCGAGGGTAAGGTAAGAGCACACTCCTAGAGCGTAAAGGCAGATCAGGTAATCACAATTCTCTTGTGTGTCAAGGCACTGAGAGAGCACCTTAAGAATACAAGCAAACAATACAGCTTCCTTGGCATTTGTGGGAAATAAGAGTGAGAACACGGAAATCAAAAGAAACCTACCAGTTTCCATCTCTGCTCTGGAATAGCGCTGATATCCACAGGATGACGCTCTATAGCATTGAGAAAACGAGCCTCAGGGACAGCAATAGCACAGATTATATGGATCCACCTGGAAAAAAAAAGGTTGGGAGAAAACAGAATATACTGTTATTTGAATCAAACACTCAAGAGGGCAGTTAACATTTCTCTGACTCCATCACCTCCAGTACCAAGGCATGTTTATGGTGGTTGGCAGCCGTAGCAATGTTACCAACCGATTCGTTAATCACGGTCGTGCAAGGTAAAGGTCTCTGGAAAAACAGGGCTCAACCTTCTTATGCACTTGATCTCGCATGATAGTAAACATTTTCTGAAAACTTTTCGCTGAGGATGAACCAAATTTAAGAATGCTCAGAGCCACAAAGCCCTGATGTTTTCAGCATGGTCCAGAGTGTAAGACGGTAGTTATTCAAGCTCACCCTGCTAATTTAGTGAATAGCAGTTACCTTCGTAATGCCACAACTATTTGCAACAATGGGCATTGAGACCAAAATCACAAAACAAGAAGATGAGGTGCAACATAAAGGGCAAAAATATTTACAAACATTACTTACCGCCCATCAGTGGTCATCTGAAGAGCTCCTCCCCTGAGATTACACAGGCAGCATTCCTGTAGTAACAAAACCACTTCAGAGAGGACTGAAAAGGTCTGGCAGACCTTTCACAAAAAGCTGACTACATCTGCGATGCAAACCGTATCCTCCCAGCACCCATCTCTGTGGAGGTATGTACTCAACCCACACAGTAAGTTTTCTTTCATCTCCAGAAGAGTAGATGCTTACCGCTGCCCATGCGTTGGCTGAGCACCGTGAGCAAGACCAGCTTTCATTCACCAAATCTGGACGTATTCCATAACAGCCTGAAAGAAATGACATTATACCCAGAGTTATGCTAATATTTCTGTAGTACTGAGTTATCGACTGTTCAATTCACGAGGGACAGTCTCAAATTACTGAATTAAACTTAAAAGAAGTTATTCATAAAGCACTGCGATTGCCACAATAACTCGATTTATAAAAATCATCCACTTAACCACACAAACATTTTGTCAAAAAAAAGTCAATAATATAGATTCACAGCTGTCTCCTGTATCTGAAGTCTCTTTTCATCACATGGCAAACCAAGGAAGCAGATTCAACCCAACCCTAGAAAATGGGCAGGGGCGGTGAATCTTAAAAAACTAAGCTGGAAACTAAGCTGAAAGACACCTTTAACTGAAGTACTACTGGAGCTCGAAATAGGGTAGAATAGGCTGGAATTTAATCACTGATTTCTTGCTTCAAGTCTACAGACAGCTTGACTATGGGATCTGAGGGAGAAATAGTTAAGACTGACTGAACCCCCAATTCTCCTTTAAAGGAACTAGAAAAATATGTTTTTATGGATTTTGTCAACACCCTAAAAACCTAGAAACCTTTGCAAAAGCTTTCTTCTGTTTGTCCTTGCTGTTGTCATAACCTATCACAGCTGGGTGAGGGCTCTTCTCAGGAACAAGAAGATTGCCAACTGGTTTTACAGCATGCTGCCAGATAAACCAAAATACAACTGAGCCCTGCAATCCTTTAATAAAGCAAATGGATTCTCTGCAGCAAAGTCAAAGGGATATCACAGCTTTGCTGTACAAACAGACAAGGAAACACGAAGACACTCGAGACCACATCAGAATAGAATGTAGAAAGTAAATCCCATTCACAAAGGCAAGGCACAGCTAAATCAAAAATCTGAATTTCTCTACAGCCTGACTGAGACTGCAGATGAACATCACACTGCCCACATTGCTCTCTCCCTCAGTCGGAGTTTGCCCACATTTTGATAGACTAGCGTACTGAAGATGTATGGATGTGGGAGACAGCGTCACTGTTCTGATTGCTAGAGAGGCCACAGTCTGGGAAGAAAGGAAAGTCTTTCTCCTCACACTCACTCCTTATCATATGCTCTTATTAGCCAGAAGTGACCATAATCACAGGCGCAGTATGGAAATGAAGTTGTACTTTGGTTCTCCACAAGAGACGCTCAAGCTGAGCTGCATGGTGACATGTGGACTATAAAATTGGAACAACAAAAGTAATTCCAGCTGATGCAAGTCAAATAAGATTTCCCATCTGTCAAGATCAAACAGCTGAACAGTAATTTGTCACATCTCCTGGTACAAGTGCAAATGTTAACTAGATGTCATACAATCCACAATGAAGGTACACTCTACAAGGATTAATCAGATCTTCTTTTAGACAAAACTACCAGGGAAACAAACAGACATATGTTCCTTTTTGTTAAGGAAGTGCCAATCCTGCAAATAGCAACACAGGCACTAATAAAAATATATCGCAGCAACTACTCCATAATCTCTGGGGCACACAAGAACGAGACAACCTAACCCACCTTACCTTACCCAAGGCCGATAAAGGAACAAGCAAAAAGAGTGCAATCAGCTTGTGATTTCTGCTTTATTGCAAAAAATAAAAGATGACAAAATGAAGGATCTTTTATGTGAGGCATAGAAGAATCAGCCAACAAAACAGATAGTAAAAAGTGCATTTGTGTATATTTTAAGAACAGTTACTGCCAAGATGGACTTGAATATACACACATACTAGTATCAGAACAGGAAGGAGCGGGAGTGACAGGAATAGCAAGCATGCCTAGGAGGTATTCAAATATAGGCAACATAAAAAACTTGAGAGTTTCTGAATACCCAAAACACTTTGGTGAAGAAGGGAACACTCACTAGCATGAACCTGCAGGCAGCATTTGGCACAGGAAATCAAGGGACTGGTTCCATCTTCTCCAATATATGAATTTGAAGGAAGAGGCTCTGTGTTTTCTCCACTTGAGGTAAAGCACATCTCTGGGATCAGAGGCTTGGTCTTTTGTCCGCACTTAGAAAGGTGGACGAAGGAGGTGGTCTCCCCTGCAGAGACTGGGGCAGCTTCCTTATCCACCTGTAAAGACTTTGAGAGAAAATTGCATCATAAGAATCTCCTCTTCCCTGATCACAGCTTTAACCTTAAAGTCGAAGCATTTACCCTGCAAAAAAAGTCATCCCCTCCTGTCATCCAGCACCTGACACCACACAGCACAAATAAGGAACTTTAGGCTGCAACTTCTCGTGCACACCTCCACCCCCACCCTTTTGCTCCTCTCCCTTAGGCCTGTACTGGGATTCATCATTTATTTTGAAAGCTGAAAGAAATATTAGAATAATGAGAAGCTTTCCCTATTTTTCTTCTGTAAAAATTCAATCCCTAAATTGCAGCTAAAAACACCAAGAGGGGAAAAATATATTAATAAAAGCAAGACGTCCTCCTCCTCCCCACGATGCTCCCATCCTTTTGGCATCCTTCCCTATTCTTTCTGCAAGATTTTCTCCATTTCAAGGTTTCTGGTAGGAGAGCTGACTTAAAAACAAAGGATTAAAACAGCCCAGCTACAGCCAGTTTTCCTCACAACCATTATACAACCAACCAGCAATCCTGAATACGCATTTTATTTTTGGTCTGTGTAATAAATTAAAAGATTTATAATTGGAGAATGAGGTGGGTTCTGCTTTTCTCAGAAAAAGCTTCCAACACACGCATATGAATACACTGCGTGTATTCCTACCGGATACGTAGAGCCAGATTTGGCTCTGCAAGCATGCAAAAATGCATCAACACACAACTGGACAAATAAATAATTCACCTGATAAATTCTGCCTTTCTGCTCATAACATAACCCAAAGCATATTAGCAGTTTCTAAAGGATAATGTATATGCTTATTGAGTAAATTCCCATTTTGCTGCTTGTTTGCATATATTCAGAAGCCCAGGCACAGATCTAAAAACAAGAGTGATCACAGACCAACATGGCACTGTTTTGCTGCATGGAACAGTGTTTGCAGCGCAAACCCACGTATGTGTGATTTAAATAATTAAACCCGAGAAAGCCAGAGAAGCCAGGACAGATAAAAAAAAGGCCTGACCCACTGCCTCTGCCACAGGCAAACACACTTCTGTGCCACACAAATTTGTATGAGATTTCCTTCCCATTTTGTTACAAAGGTCTGCATCGTAACTTGCACAGAAGCTACCATTTAGCACCCAGCACTGACGCATCGATCGGAGATTTGGAAATTACCTGGTTATATGGGTAGAAGAGGGTACAGACAGCGCAGTATGGCTCACTCAGTGCAGCAGCTGCATTGAATTTTCGTTCAGCTGGGAAATTATGTGGTTTATTCTTCCACTGAAGGGAAAGTAACGATTTCAAAGCCTCCGGGTCGCTCATATCTTCCTCCCCAGAAAACGGAAACGTTTCTAGGAAAAAAAAAGTCCCCAAACGATGGACAGGCTTTAGGACAGACAAAATGTAGTGACAAGGTAGGGTTAAACAGCTTATGCTTCAACAACACCAGTTGAATAATTAGAACAGTCAACCCATCCATGGTGCTTCACTTGTGTCTATACTTCCTAACTGGCTATCATCTCCCCTTTATGGGTAGGATAGACAAGGTAGAGACACCAATGACCTGATGAAATCATCCATGAGGAAGAATAAAGAGAATCTGTATTTATTGCCTTCCTAACTCTCCACTTTTCTAGCCCTAGAAACGTACAACATCCTTTTAATGAGGCCAAGTCCAAGAAACATGCTGCAAGTGCAAGGAAATCCCTCTGTCCTTTCTCCAGCTGGGAGCTGTGCTCTCCAACAGACGCGCACGCAGTACGTGCTGGCTTGGTGAGGCTAAGCCCCTTCTCCCAGCTGGCAGCAGCAAGGCCATTTCAACCTTCACAAAGTGCATCCTGTACCTTCTTGTGCAAACACAGATGCTGCCCGTGAGATGCACGCAGTTCAAGTTTTCCTTTTACTTTTCTGCAGCTGCTTCACAGCAACTTCCAGCGAGTGCACGCTGCTAAGCCTTCAATTCACATTCATCACCACCTTTTCTTCTGCCAGAGCTCTGATAGGTACTGCTTGCGCTAATTAGCTTGCTAATTCTTTGTTTTTAAAAAACCTTTAAAAGGCCCTTGGTATTTTATGATTAAACCACCACCAAATCCATTTGTGCCAGTCTGGGAGGTCCAAGTTTCTTACCACTCATTATTAAAGAGTTTTGAGTCACAAGCGTTTAAGAAATTGGCCATGCAAGTCTAGGTGTAAACTGCTCACTGCATCACCAATCTGCCAAGCACCCAAAAGAACAGCTTTGGCCAGGGGAACTCAAAAACATCTTCGTGGAGCATCATCCCCAGAGCCCAGCACATGAAACAACATTGCTCACTGCTTATCACTGGAAATCTGCAGTTAATGCTCTCCTCTCAAGAAATCTAAGCCTCTTCTCCCTTCCTACCTCCCCTTTTACATTTTCCAATTCTTCTGCTGCTGAAAAAGATAGGAGGAACTTTCAGGAAAACACTTACAGCTAAGTTTACATCTGAGATTTTGAATGCTCCTTCCAACTAATCTGTAAAGTATCTGTCAGACAAGTGGGAAATTTGGCTGTTTGATCTATCCTTTTTTGAGATCATGAACACTGTTTGTCTTTGCCACTCTAAAATGACGATTCCTTTCTCAAATGTCTTTGCTTTCTTACAGCATTTTTATGTTGGACTAACACGGGTATCCACGGGCTGACAAGAACTGCTAATAGCCCAGCCTTTTCCACAATAGTGCTGAGCATTCTGGTGGAAAGGGAAACAAAAAGGAACAGCCTTGCCAGCGGCTAAGTGAGGTGTCCCTTCCTAGTGGGAGACAACGCTTGCACCACGTGCGGACTCCCAGTTCAAGCAGCATCAGCACACAGCTGGCCTTCTAACAGAACCAATTTACAAGGACGTGTTCTGCTCGTGGTCGTTTCAGCTAAACACACCAGTCCACATCTCGGGTAGGGTACAGCTAAAATTAAAAAGATCAGTGAGCCTGAGCATGCAGATTGATCCTACCGAGATAGATTTCCAAAGCACAGCGCAACGGTCACCTCTTAAAGAAATCAAGCACCTTTAAGGAATTTTTGAGACGTGAGCCAAAACCAAACCATATGTTCCTCCAAATTTTAATCAAAGCGTATCAGGAGACAGGGAAGGATTTATGATACCAGTGAAATCAATGAAACCAGCATCATAATCCATATTGACGGGAAAGAGAAAAAAGGAAATGACTCTCGTATGTGATCACTGCCTTCATTCATCCCAGGATGGATTCCAGGTGAGCCACAGTATTCAGGATGGCTCCCGTGTCTCCAAAGCAACTTACACAGAGGGAGACAAGCCCTGCAGTTTGTCTCAATTGAATGTTAGTGTAGAATATTGCGTTCCCTTAATTTATATGCTCACTTTTCCTCACTGCAGCCTCCAGATCATCCTTACACATTAGCCCTGAAAAAGCACGGAGTGCAGAGAGCTGCTTCTATTCCCTTGCGGGGAAGAGAAGAATTTGTTTCATCAGATTTTGCCCAGCAGTGCTGTAAATCAGTCCCCAAGAAATGCCAGCTCTCACAGAAGCAGCTCCTGAGTCAGCCAGCCAAGTCCCCATACACCATCCAACAAGTCAAAACAGTGAAAGAAATCTGTCTAATGAGGATCCTTCAGCAGAGTTTGTTGCAAGGTACACCAAAACAAGATAACTAACTAGACTCAACTGCTTTTCTACACTTCACTCCACGTCACACGTATGCAGGATATCAAATGCATCATCCCTAGCAAGGAGACGGAGGTGCCTATGTACAGCGTACCCTGCTGCCACACAAGGTTTCTTTAAAATCTGTGTCTTCTCTGTTTGGTGTCCTTCTGAACGTAAAGCTTTAAGTTCCTTGAAAGCTGGGACTGGCACCTACACCTTCAAGTACCTGCCCCAGTGTGAAAAATCTTACTATGGAGTTTCTATATTCTGCATATTTCATGATGTAGGCAAGACCCAGAAGTGGTAAGTTATACCACACTACGACACAAGTGAGAAGTAAGAGCCCTCTTTTTTTTCCCCCCCCCCCCCCCCTTTTTGCCCAGATACTATGGAATTTACAGTGACTGGAAGGTGTGAAAAGAAAAATCAGCGTGCAGTCAAGCACTGAGAGACTTCCTAATTCTCGTTTCTGGATCTGTTATGAAAAGGTGGACCCCAACATTGATGTGACCCAAAAAGTTAGAATTTACCATCCCTGTACATGTTAACAGCAGACTTTATATCCACCTCCCTCTGAAGTGATCTCATACTAATGAAACAGCTAAGAAGCAGCTTTAACTTTGTTATTTACTATGAACTCTTATTTCCCTTTGCTCAAAATGTTGCCTCATTCTGCAACCAGCAAAATATTTTTCTTGATAGAAAAAAGGGGTGGGAGGTGAGAAGGGACGCCTCCTACAGATGTATTTTGCTTCTAACCAGGTTATCAAAACGGGAACATGCTGCATTTTCTACCATTTTCTAAGTATAAAGTGCATTTTCCAAGTATAACACACAAACTTTCAAGCCATCCAATTCTGTTAATCAGCTTCAGCAATTTTCCACGTTAGACAAGACATACAAGCAGTCTCCATGCTAGTGCAGCACTCACCCTCGTCACTCGAGGTCTCCTGTTTAACAACCGACAACGGGGAGCGGGTTGGGGGTTTGCCCAGTGGATGACGACGACTTTTCTTTATCTCCATCTTCATTTTTGAAAAAGCAGCGGTCTGTAATGAACAAGCGAGATGGGAACCCCAAGATGTGTTGGCAAGCAAAGGAGACTACAGGACAACAGAAGTAGAATACTTGTGAAGAATTGCTGAATTTACACAGCCAACTTTTCATTGCCTTTTGGCTGAATCACCACGTCTGGGTCTACCACACAAAAAGCTAGAAAATCTAGTATGAAAACTACGGACAGGGCATATAGCACCAGAAATATTTTACTAGAGCATTACAGTGCATTTTATGACAAATGTATTTCCAGTGTTGGATGGTGCACGAGGCAGTAGGTACAGTACACTATAAATACTGCATACATACCAATCACAGTGGCTCACAGTCCTTTTTGGTGAAAGGCACTGAACTCATTACAGGTAAGCTGCCTAGTACTAGATATCTAATACCTAGATAGTACTAGGTGTCTAATTTCTAGATATCTAGTACTAGATATCTAATTTCTGAATGTTTTCCTCCTTCCTCTTTTGAAAACGGTCCTCAAGAAAGCACTCACCAAGGGAAAAAAGATGCCTGCAATAGATTATATGTCATGAACTGTACTGCCCATGAAAAAGTTATGCCTGCCAACTTTTCCAGCTCTAGGTTCTCATTACAGAAAAGATCCAAAGGCAACACTACAGCAGGTCAATACCTGGAAGAATAAAGCACATGCTCTCAGCTGGGGAAGTCAGAAACAAGGCAGAAGAATTATCGAAATGCTGGTGCAATCCAAGTTCCCCTGGTGACTACTTGGTTTTCATCCTTGTCTTGGAGCAGCTGTTCTGCAGCAGCCATTTACTTGCAGGGTCTTCCCTGCCTAGCATTAAGGTCGATCATTCCAGTAATTTCTGTATTTATTAGTAGCAGGAAGAGAGATTCCCGATTTTATCTTTTGCAGACTATAACGAGTATTATTAATCAGCTAGCATCAATGCAACGACTTACTACAGACTGAAGCAGGAGAAAATAATCTCTTCCTGTCAAAGCAATCTATGGCCCACCAGCACGGCACTATTGCACTAGGGGCTCGGGCCTAATTTAGGACTCCTGTACTTAGCTTGATGCTCAAAACCAGCAAATCTTACAGTCGCCTCCTTGGTCATGCATACCTGTAAACCACTGACCTCTGTAGCAATCTCTGTATTTCCTGCTTCTGCGTTCTCCTCCTCCTTCATAGGGATTTCCAAAGGGACCGTCTGTTCCCGCCAACCTGGACTTTTTTGTGTCGCAAACTGCTCAAACGCCTGCTGGCAGGACATGCGCTCCTTGTCAAACACCACCTTTTTGGTCCGTGGAACCACATAAAGCATGGGAATGATAGGCCGAGGCTTAAAGTCATCTTCCTCAACTGGCGTCTCCGAAGGCTGGATAATGTTCAGGGGAGCCGGGGGCAAGCTCTTCTCTGCTGTGGATGACGTGGGTACTGCTGCGGGTGCTGGTGGACGTGCTGCTGGTGCCTCCTCCACTGCCAACTGCTGCTGCGGTGCCGGCGGCAGGGGTGGCTGCTGCTGCTGAGGCTGCGGTGCTTGCAGATGGTGCTGGTGTTGATGGAAAAGGTGCTTCTTCTTCCTCTCACCTTTTACTTTCGGAGGACGGGCCTTTACTTTGCAGTCACCTGTTTGAAGAAATGGGCAACAATCAGCTTCACATGTCAAGATTGTCAGGCATTTAATTTTTCCCCCCTTCACCAAAGGGCTCCACAACCTCTCTGGGTAACCTGTGTGGGTGTTCAGTTGAGAAGAATTGAACAAATACACCTGAACCGTTATTACTGAAGATTTCTGCTGTAGGGCCTTTAAAAACAACGCCTTTAAAGCATGAATCAAATACAGCATTGAGCTACGTCTACTACAGACACCATGCCAGGTCCTGGTTACTGAGATATCCTTTCCTCATACTTGCTCCATTTGTCCGTGTTACTACCTGCTTACCGTCCCTCATGTTAGCTGCATGCTGCTACAAGGCTCTTTCATGGCTGTGACAACGCTTTTTGAACACACAGATGTCTCAACAGTTTCACCACAAAGGCAGAAATGATCCAGCAGTCTTCCCCACCTATCTCTGCAATACAACTCTTCTAAAGGATCCACACAGTCTCATTTTACAGGGGTAATTAAAATTCCTACTGGCCCATGTGTGAGTGTCTCTAGGTCAGGACTGGAGACGCGTTCAGAGTTTGCCGTAATCCATTTAAAATGATGTATTTTTCCCTCTGTCCAACTCTTCCCCCACTTCATGAATAAAGTTATCAGTTCACTGAAAGGAAAGTAAATAATAGATGCTCCACAGACAGATGCCAGTGCTCGATTTGTTTCGTAAGAGATTGTTTTTTACCTGCAGATGCTACGATGAGATGACTTTACTGCAAAAGACCATTTCCCCACTAATAGGATGAGGGCGAGGGCTGTTGACAAAAGACAGAGAAAGCCTATCCACCCTAAAAATGAAGCTTTACCGATCCCACGCTATTCGGACTCCTCCATTAAGGACTATACTAAAGACTGCCAGCCAAACTTAGTAAAGAGAAAAGCAGGTAAGCCATCACACAATAACGCAGCATTTGCAGGAGGAAAGGTTTGAAAATAGAAGGTGAATAATCCCACAGTAAGATGAAGTGCCAAAATCCCTGCTGAAACATTCTAGTGGATACCTGGATCTGCACATTTCCCAGAAGTCTGGGCTGATGACTTTATTTACATTATTTAGAAAAAAAGGCAACAAGTCCATCCCAAATAGTATTCTTGTACTCGTGTAGGCAGTCTCTCGGATAAACTGGTTTGTTCCATCACAGAGAAAGGAATATTGAATTTCCTTAGAGAAACAAACATATTGAATGAAAGTCAAATTGGATTTTTCCCCAGTTGCACAAAACCAGATCATATTTACTCCCTATACGCTCAGCGAACTCTCTACCCAACAACAAAACAAATGCCATTCACCAGCTTTATCGACTTCTAAATGGGTAATTGGACAGCAGCTGCCATGCAGAACTTTGTTTAAAAGTTCCTCCATTAAGATGAACAAACTAGTTTGCAAGTGAATCCATAAAAATCAGAAGACAAGAGAAAGTGAAGTAAAATTCCAAGGCCTGATCTCGCTTATCATGAATACTTCTAGAAAGTAAAAGGATCGTTACAGACAAATCAATATGGTAGGCTAGCAAAGGAATCCCTATCAGCTGGTCTTCCACAGAGGGAGAAAGGCACAAGTAGCAGGGCTCATACACGTGGAAAACAGAAGCACGATGATGGTAAAACTCACCTGTCTGAAGGTAGTTTGAAATACTGCTCTGAGCTCACTGAAGTCACAGGTATCGGATACCGCTGAGGTAAAGGGGTGTTGATGGGGAAATCAAACCACTTACACCAGAGCTTACGCCATAGCATCAAGCAATGAGATTATCAAAACAATATCCCCTGGCATCGGGCAAAGGCAATTAGAGATGGGCTACAGCATGAATAATTAAGCCATAACTTTAGTTAAATTATTTGTACTGTCAACAGCTCAAAAAGCAACCGTAGAAAAGACACATTAATCTAGCAGATGAACAAGCACAGAGGTAAGATGAAGCTGAACATGGGAGAAAGCAGGGGAATTTTTCCAGTACCTCCCTCTAATGCAGCACTCCATCCTTCTAGATGTTGTCTGCATTCGTGCGCAGTTGCACTCAAGGGGTTTTCTTCAATCCATGTGGGAGACTGCTGCAGATGAAGTAATCCCAAAGACTGTTCCACTGTTCCAAAGTTCCTCCTAAGCACTGAGTTCATGTTCCCTTTCAACAACATTCCCTACTTCTAGAAACAGAACGTTACCCTGAAGCAGTTCCTGCACAGCTAACGCTTACATCTTATACATCACCGCTGCTAACACGACTGAGACAAGAGCAGAAGTGGTAGGAAAACGTCTTGTACGAGCTTCTAGGAATTGTGTCTGTTCAGCTGTTACCAGAACTGCATCGAGCACATTCTGCAGGTATGTATGTGGATGGACAAAGCAACTCCTAGCAATTTGTAAAAAGGTTCTTTTATCTCTATGTGATTCTAGAAAAGTCCACAAACAGGAGAGAGCCCCATGTTATGACGCTGTTTGGTGATAATCCCTCCGTCACATTAAAGAGCCTCATCTCTCAATGACTTCACCTTGCAAGCTTAAGCCACGCTGGAGAACCCAACCTTGGGATCCTGCCCGAAGTAAAATCCTCACAAAGCAAGTGGTCATCTAGAAGATCAGCTATGTATGCGCTGGCTTGCTATTACATGCAGATAACAGCAGAAAGGTTTTCACTGCTGGCTTATTGGCACCTTGATCACAGCGTTACTTCATGTCATTACGTACCTAGTTTACAATCACAACCCTCAGAGTATGTGTGAGAATGCCATTTAGTGGAACACACTAGAAAATTACACAGGACGACTTTGCAGCTTGGCATCTCGTTGCTGCTTCTCACATTAATAAAAAAATTTCTCCTGCGAGATGTATGGGTTTGTAGCCCGGCTCTGCGGGACTCTCACTACACACAGCACAGCAGATAACACCTGCTGACTCACAGGATGTATTTCTGCTGCTTAGCACACCCAGGGATGAGCAGAGCTCAAAGACTCTCTTTTTTTTAAATTTCAAGTCCCTTGACAACCTGCTAAGAATTCTAAATTCATTAATAGCAGCGTAATAAATTATGAATATAACACTGAGTCATAAAGGCAAAAAGAAAACGCTTAAAGGTATCTGGGTGAGAAATCCTGAAAACCTCCATTTATTAATATTCAGCTAGTCCAAATAACCAACACGAAGCGTTAAGATCTACTTTGAAACTACCAATGATTACTTTGAAATCTCATTCTTCTTCCTACTCAAGGGCATTATTTTGGGTATAAGCAGAAAATAAAAACAAATTAAAGTCAGAGCAAAAGGAAAAGGAACTGGAGGAGGGAAAAAGCTAAATTGCCATAGCAGGGCCATTGAAAAAGATGCTGTGTTCACTAAGACACTTGTGAGAGGTAGCAGAGACAGTACAAAGTAGGAAAGCAGAAAATTTAGTGCCACTGCATTGCTATATTGCATTAAGAAAAGTGTGTATTTGCATATGACAGCCACACCCAGCACTAAACCCCTCAGAAATCGCAGTGCCAACAGCCTAGTTACAGCGACGCTTTCTGCAACAATCCTGAAAATGAGTTTGTCCCTCCTGTGCTAACACTTAGAGAGCTCTTAACACGTAGCCTAAGCGTATGATTTAGAACCTACTCAGCTAGAACAAAGTTTTTATTGTTTCGCTGCTATTCTAAGGATCTCAGATCTGTCCTTGTCACTTATCTTGTCTCTCAAGGGATATCAGCATTTTCAGGCTATTTATTACAAATATTAACTATTAAACTTGTGTAAGAGCTAAAGGCACACAATTTAACACCCTGCTGCCACTTTCAAGCTAGGGCAACAGAAATTAACAATTCACACTGCACTACTCCTGCTCTGCATGACAATGATTTTCCAGCTCCTTATCTCCCATGGAAAAGGAAAGCACACTGCCTAGCTAAGAGACCATGGAACCAAAAGAGCAATTCTTTAGCCAGAGCTTCCACAAATTTCCTTTAAGACCATCATCAAGGGTCAAGAAGTAGTTGACAGCATCAGCTACCTCCATATGCAAAACAAATACTGGATATGTAATGCATGAAAATGAATTCACTAGTGTTTATGAAATGCTTGAGAATGCGTCCAAATGAGAACTATCAACCACTCATCCTTGTGCATTATGAAAAAAAAAAGAGGAAAAAAGCTTACTCCCAGCAAGAACTGCAACCCTTCATACACAGCCAAGAAAAAAAATAATCCTAAAAAGAGCCTCCAGCAAGATGGCTCACGTCAGGCTTTTGGACTAAAGATACACATGAGGAACACGTTACACACAAAGATATCCTCAGTTTTTGCAATAGGCCTTCAGTCCTATTTTGCCTTAAGTCATGGAGTACTCCAACCAACAGCTTCAAAGAATTTCACAGACATTGTTTGCTACAGGAGGACGATAATATAATAAAATATTATGTGCACTCTATAGATGTGCCAAAGAGCAGGGAAAGGTTAAATGCAACCTTATCCAAGGTTGCACATAAATTGAGCCATGGATTTGTGGAAAACAGTTGTCACGTCAGCTACTATTCCTATTTGCCTTCCCCTCAACAGTTTGAAACCTGTGCTTTTATGCAGAAGAAATCAAAAAGGACTGGGAGTTGTCATGGACAGCTATTAGCTTCAGCCCTGAAAAGAAAGCTGAAAACTTTCTCTCCTACAGCTAGACTTGACGAAAACCAAACCTGCAACTTGTATCATGCAGCAGCTGTGGATCCCACACAACCTAAGGCTAACTTTATTCACAGTCTGTTAAGAAATGGGGAGGAAAGGAGAGAAAGGAGAAAAGATTAATTGCACAAAGGAGTGCACAAATCTTTTCAGAGTAGGACGCAAAACATATTTATTTGTTTCTTTATGAAATATTTAAAAAATATTCCTCCCTTAAAATATATTTTTTACAAGCCTCTAATAGTTTTGGCAGAACTTTCAAGCTCTGCCAAGAAACCTATTTGGACTGAATCCTTAAACAGAAGGAAAAATCAATCGCTGTTGTAAATGATGGTGTATTTCACTGAGCATAGATTTAATTCTGGGAAAACCTTCACTGATATCTCAACAGAAGTAAACAAGAGCAGACAAGTTATTTACAAATGTGTTCTAGAGAGATAGCTCGCCTCAGTTCTTCGCTGAGGTGATCTGCCATCAGTGAGCAGAGCTCTCACCTTCTCCCTCAGTTGCTTTGCTTCTCTCTTCTTCCTCTAGATCTGGCCCCCTTTTCAGTTCCTCTTTTACTTTCACATCTTCCAAGGCCGTTTCAATAGCCATGACATCCCCAATAGACTTCTGATCCTCTGTTTTATGTCTTCTGGGTTGACTTCTTTTTCTGTGAGACCTAGAAGTACAGAAGTGTGATTTGACTTAAAAGAGCAGCCTTCAATATATAAAACAATCACCAACTTAAAAAGCTGCACATGAAACAAAAGGATCTTCTTTGGAGAGAAAACACAAGGTAGCTAACAATAGCTGCAGGGCAAAACAGATATCTGAAAGGAAACAGATGAACCTTGCATAACACAACATTTGAGATCCATTCACAGCAGCCATTAATTGTTCTGGTTTCTTAAAGAGCTTTTTCCACCCTAATATAAGCTCATGAGATGCAGTTAAAATCCTTTCGATTGTATTTTAAATCTATTTTGCTTGTATTTCAAAAAACAGATGAAAAGATGTTATAAATCTTTCTTTCATCCTCTTTCCATTCCATCATTTCTTTTCATTCTCTACGTGCTTCCTTTTAGAAAACTGCTGGAAGTCTGCAAGCATCATCTTCCAGCTCTCAAGCACTACCCCAGCACTGCCACTTTTTCAAAACACCGAATAATGAATGCTGATAGCATGAGCAATAGGCAGCCTATGATTTCAGTAGTCTAATTCACAGGGTCCAAGGCCTATGAAGAAGCCTAACTAAAAAAAAAGTGCCTATTAATGTGCTCAGACTAACAAGCTAAGGGTGTCCTCTCTTAAGAGTCAACGTCACTATGACAAAAAGATCACAGCAGCCACAGTGTGAAGGCAAATGCAAAACCAGATGCCGGGAAAATGCCTTTTGGTTAGGACCCATACCAGAAGCCAAGCACCCGCACTGCCACTCACTCACTCCCCAGCAGGACAGGAGGAGAAAATATGAGGAACAAAAGCGAGAAAACTTTTAGGACCAAACACAGACAATTTAATAGGTGAAGGAAAGAGGAAAATGAGAGAAAGAGGAAAAAAAGGGCAAAGGAAATCACTTACCACCTCCTACTTGCAGGCCAATGCCCAGCCAGTCACTGGCAACTATACCCACCCACTCTTCTTCTTCCTCCACCCCAGTTTTTACTGCTGAGCATGACGCTGCATGCCATGGAATATTACCCCTTTGGCCAGTTTGGGCCAGTCGTCCTGGCCTCTGCCTCTCCCAGCCTGCTCGCCGAGCAGGGGCAGAGTGGGAAAAGCCTTGCTGCTGCACAGGCACTGCTCAGCAAAAGCCAAAACAGTGGTGCTATCAGCATTGTTTTAGCCACACGTCCAAAACATGGCCCCGTTTGGGCTGCTGGGAAGAAAGTTAACTCCATCCCAGCCAGACCCAGTACGGACTTCTCCTTAAAGGATCTGCCAAACTGCTCCCTTCAGTTGGGGTGCAAGCCTACCGGGCTCTGTTTTTCAGAAGAGACTAATTCAGAAACCTGCATTTTTACACTATTTTTTTTAGCATGCAGAGATATATTTTATTTTTTTTGAGAACAGGATCCTTCCATATGGCCTCCCTGTTCCAGGCCCTTGCATCTACCATCACGTAAGAAACCAAACCACGCTGATACTGCATGCCCTTCCATCAGTCCTAAACTGTAGAAAAGCTGAAATTCAGCTTCACATCCCCAGAAACTTGGTTGCTAATTAGATTTGGAGTACTACAAAGTTAAGAGTCCTTAATCAGGCAACCAACAAAGGAAGGGAAAAAAAATCAACCTGAGATGAATGATTAATAGAAAGGAAAGTTGATCCATATGCACAGGAATTTATAATTGCTAGACTACAACCATATGGTAGCACTCCAAGTATAGATGTTAACTTCGCACCTGCAAGACTCTCATTAGCAGGAACACGCAGCTGAACCCAGAAGGATCAACTTTTCACCAATATTCCACGCACACGCCACCTTTTTCTCCATGTGGGGGGAAATCCAGGTGGGAGAAGACAAACCTCTAAGACTTTTCTGTTACAGCTGAAGCTTTCCATAGCTGGTAAGGAAAGCAGTGGAGTAAAATCAAGCTATTTTAAGTGAAGTGTATGTTTTACTGCCATTGTGTAGAAGTGCCAGGCAAAAATTAAGTCACACAACTTCATACTCACGGGAGATAAAAAAAGATCTTTCTACACCACTCTTTTGACTCTGAAGTTGTGGAAAAGCGAAGAGAGGAAGAAAGAGCACATCCATTTAAAGAAACTGGGCTTCCAGAACTAAGAGCCGAAGGCTGTACATTTCCAGAAGTGAAGATGTTCTGTACCTGACAGAATTCGCAGACCAGAAACGGGCTTTTTGTGGACAAGACTAAAGCAGTCCCTTGCTGAAGCCATAAAGTAAACAAAGTAGGTTTTTCCAAGGTAACTAAGTATGAATGACCTTAGAGAAGAAATAACATATCTCTTTGCAGAGTTTAAAAGCTACAGTCTCCAAGAGAGATGGCAAAAAAGCTGCTTTGTACTCTTTGAAGTACAGACCACAAAGTGACTTAAAATTAAGTAGATACAACTGCGAAGAGGTTTGGGCAGAGGTGAATCCCATTCTTCCAGTAAAGTCCATCCTGCTGAGAAAAGTCAGTCTTCAAGTAAAATTGTGTCTTTCTAAGACATAAGCATAAGAGGGAGACTACTGATAAGCAGTACTAAACTGCTTGAAACCTACTCCAATGTAATACCGAAAAAATGTAGGAAACAATGATAGATAAGAAAAAAGTAGCTGGATGTTTTACAATAGCTCGGGTTAAAAGAGAGGCTCCTCTGCTAAGCAATAGGTTCAAACAGGGGAAATATCCTTGGTGTTACACGTGCAACGTTAAATATACCCAAGTTACCCTGAATATCCATAGAAGTTATTCCCATAAAGAGACTCCCAGTTTACAGGCATGGAAGAATAGGATGCAGGGACCCACTGGAGTTCGGTTGCAGCCCCAAGAACAGAAATCCCAGCTGCCGACTCTCAGACCACCCTGTTTTTCCTGAAGCTCACTACAGGAGGAAGAACTGAAAACATTTTAGGAAAATAACCTCTGGAGTGAAGCAACATTGCAGAGGTCTGCCATCTGTCAAAAAGCCCCGCTTATATCTTTAAGAGCATGCCTTTAGTAGACAACACACTTTCCCTGTTCAGCATTTTAAAATAAGGGCCTAAGCGTTTCACGTGGGAAAGGTAAGGCACAGGACCACCGGTGCGAAGCAAAACTAGGTGACCAAAAACTCCTGGAGGACAACAAAGACCATGCTAGGGGAAGAGAAACACTTACTGGCATATCCTTTTCTTTGATATAATACCTGAATGCATCCAACATCATCAAATTATTAGGTCTGTAATTTTAAAACTCCAAGCCGCTCATAGATCCTACCAAAGATGGCCTCAGAAACCTAAAGACTAATTAAAGTTTTATTTCTGGATTTCAAGGAAGTGATGTTTGAACAGAAATTACAAGCGGAACGTGACTTTTTGATGAAGCAGGACAATTTCCAAAAATTGACAACACTGGCATCTGAAATGCAACGAATGGTAGATGAGATCAGGAAGAAAGAAGCTGTGTGCGCTACAGAGGAAGCATTTTGGGTAACAGGCAGGCTAGGAATGAGAATGATGTTAAAAAAAAAAGGAAAAAAAAAAGTGTAAGGGAGCATATGGAAGAGCAGACACTTTACATCTATCTGAGTACATGAAAGCCTTACGATCATCCAATTTCTTGCAACATAGAGTCTCAATCTTCATGCAAGCATGCCACGGAAGGTAAGTTCTCCCAGTGGCAGCCCATCTCTAAAACACACTAGTCCAATCCCACCTGCCAAGGCAGCAGCAGCTTTTTATTGACTATCTGCTTTGGTGACCGGTAGCTTTGCCCACATCCAGTTCTCCATCGGACAAATATCACATCTCTGGCCTGGGTTTGTTCAGGTCGTTAGCTGAACACTCAAGAATGGAAAACCAGAACAGGCAGCTGAGGTTGTCTAACAGGACACAAGAGGGGATCTCAGAAAACTGCACAAATACAAGATGAAGTCTGAGAAACCTCGATGTCCAAAGATTTTCTGTGCCCGTTCAAGGAAGCAGGCGTGAAAAAACTAATTGAACCAGGAAAACACTTTAGGAGTTACTGTTTTAAGAAACTTGACAGGAGAAAGAACAAAGTCATTGAAGTTGATGAGGGAAGTCACATACCGGTGTTTGTTGTCCTCTTCCTCATCTCCTATCCTATAAAGCAAGATTCCAACAGTAAAAGGTTAGCATGCCAAATTTTCAATTCAAGCATGCTGTAACACAAAAAACATGATGAACTTGCAGAAAATTAATACAGAGATCAAAGGAAGCACAAAAAGGCATGCATAAAATCCCTTTTGCAATTGACAACTTTTTCCTCCTGCCTTCTGATAAGCGAAGCTATGAATGTTTACTATAGATTTTTTGTCTTCTAGGATAAAAGATGGGATGTGAGAGCGCAGACAGTGTCCTACTTTCAAAAAACTTGTGCTTCTATAGTGTTTAGAAGAAACAGAACAATGAGGGAGCGTATTACCCATGAAAAAAATAGAAAAGAGCAAATGAGAGAGAGTGAGAAAGAGTTTGAACTATCCCAAACTGAGAGTTACCGAGTTTAAAAGCTTAGCCATTAAAATCAAACACAATGCTTAGACATTTTTTTGTTGTTGTTTTTGTTGTCTGGGTGGTTGGTTTTTTGTTTGTTTTACCTGCGAAGCAATTTGGCCTTCAATTCTGCCTTCGTCTCATTCCAGGCATCTAGTTCTGGGCTAGTCAGAGCCGTGGGTTTCATGTGGTCCAGGACAGCAATGTCTTTTCCTTGTTTCCACAAATCGTAACGTTCTGGTTGCAGAACCCTCACAAAGACATCCATGGAAATCTTCACCATGTCTTTGCGGCAAGTACACTGCAAGAGATTTCCAGACACCAACACCATGTCAGATCAGAGGAACTTTTTCTTTTCCCATCAGCTGAGCTTGCCTTCCTCCAGAGGCAAACTGGCACTCTGCAGGCTTTGTCTGTAAGGCCGACAGTGGGTTACGCAAGGAAGTGCACTGACGCACACATCGGTATTTCAACTCGATGAAAAGCATTGCCTCCACCTGCCCTGGGCAAAACCAGAGACAGCACAAGCTGCCATATGCTCCAAGGTAGCTGAAGACTCTGTTCCCCAACGTTTTCTTCTCTAAGCCCACCAAGTTAGAACTGTCTTATAAATGCTACACGGGGTACGCGTTACTCATCTGCTGTCTTGCAGTCATTAGACAGTAACAACTTTGGTCAATACAGACCAGAGGTCTGGGTTTGAGCTCAAACCTCCATTTCCCCTCTTAGCCAGTCTCTTCTGGAGTTTCTCAGGCTGAAATGAGATTAGCAACACCACTTTGTAACTGAAAAAGCCTTAAAGGAACAAAAGCTTAACCTAATGACCAAGGCAGTTAAACTTCATAACTGTATGTCAAAGATGTGGCATATAAATCCTTTACAAGACAGTAAATTGCACAACCAAAAATTAAGAACATTCTGCTGCAGGCAACGCAAGATGGTTTGAACAGACGGACAAGATCTGTTCAGCTGTGTCCAGCTTCCAAAAATTAACTGGTTACTTAGCAAAAGACGGTAAAAATAGTGGAGTGGGAGAAGAATCAAAAGAAAGAGCAGGAACGTACCGATGGCACTGGATGCAGGTAATAGCCAAGACACCGGTTTGGCAATAGCATTATTCAGGAAGCTCAGCCCACACAAAAATGGAGCAGAATAAAAATACAGATGTGCGTCACGGAAAGCAAGCAGCCAGCCACCCCGCAGTAGGAGCCCTGGCCGCCCTCCATTTTCTGAGCTGGTAACACCGCAACTAACAAAACCTACCTGTACGTTGAGCAGGCTTTTAAAAATCAGAAGAGAAACATTGGTGATTTATAACTAAGAAATTATCACAACTTGACTCCCCAGTGCCCCGATAGAAGACCTAAAGCAGCAAAAAATACCAGAATATTCTTCAACCTCCAGCAATTAACACACAAAGCTCAAGAAATTACTTTTACCTGTGCACTTCAGGAAACTAATCAAAGCACACGTAGAGAAATAAAAAAGGCTGAAAACCACCAACAATCTGCATTTAACCCAAATATGCCTATGCCCAAGAAAACACGCCTTTCATTTCAGGTAGCGTACGTTCATTAAAACCTCTGGAATTCCACCCTTGCCGTTGTATTCATCTACACAAAGACTAGTTACAGGTTTATTTACTTGGATTCTGTTTGCTCTGATGAAGCTCAGAATTAATGGACTGTCTCTCTTCCAAGGAGATTCTCACCCAGGACGCAGACTCCAGGCTGAAGGAGCATCTGTTCTTTACGAGCTTCTAACTCAAAGGCGGCACAGGATTGAGAAGGGCACAGCAATGCAGCAAGGTCCCCTCGTCTCACGGGGGCTGAACTGCAGCTTTGCTGGTGGGTGTGAAAAGCGGGACCCCTTCTTAGTTCTGCTCTAAGGTTCACAGCACTGCTTGGCTGGCACCTGCACGAAATTGCCTTTCAGCTTCAAGTTGAGGGTGAGGTAATTTAGCCACTTTGCAGGACTTTTTTTTAAAGCTGTTTCACCATCCCTCTGTACCTTTTCTAAACTATCCTATCCTTTTTCCTCACAGAAATGCATAAACCTGTCTCCTTTCTTCTTTCATTTTTCACTACCATTATTAAAAGCCTTACGGCTTCTCAAGAAGCCATCAAGAGAGGAGAAGGATTCTTTCTGTGCAGTTCTTGGCTATCCCACTTCCCCCAGCCCGTTTCTCATTTGGGCTACCTGCAGCCCTGCTACGACTTGGAAGGCAGCAACCACCGAGCACGTTGAGTGGGAAGAAGTATTTATGGCCAGGCACTTTCAGGAAAACTCAATTCATTTAATGAAAAATAGTGCAAGAAAGAAAGGCTGGAAATGCAATTTGGCCAAAAAAAAAATGGCAGGCCCACAGCTGGCGCCCATGTTTCAAATTCCTGCCCAGGCAGAAGCTTCTCACCAGCACCTCCACAAACGTATGCTTAAGGGATTTGTGTTGAGCACATTCTCAATCACTTTTCCTTAAGAAATGTTAAAAGCGCCTGTGTACTGCTACAGAGAGGAACGCAGAAGAGCACCCCACAGCATACATCACCAGAGATCGACCTCCTCTGCCTTTACGAATATGAAAAAGGGCTTAAGAGAGGAACAGCCCACTTCCTGATCCTGACCTGGCACCAGGTGCTACAAGCACGCAGATGTCAATCCCTTCAAATCAAGCAGAGCAAATCCTGAGTCGGACAGGTCTAAAGGTCTCCAGTGCAGTCTCCAACACCACAGAGCCACCGGCAGCCTAGAAGTCTCACAACAACGTGAAATATACACAGATTATCGCGATGCCACATACTGAGCTCGCTGGATGCTGCTCCTCACGCTGCTACTCAGAGAAATGCCACCACGGGCTGCAGTCTCCAACACGCCGCAACACCAGCAGCCTGCAGTAGCCAAGTTCCTTTCTTCATACACAGATCTAACATGATGTATGTTTATATTTCAATTTTAATTTAATTTTATTGCTTTCACAGTAGCAAGCATGAATAATTTACAAAGCCTTTTTCCTCTGGGGCTTCTCCCAGATCATGCAGTTATATTTCCTCAGCTGCTGCAGTTCTGTCACATTCATGCTCCCAGAATGGCCAGGGTATTTTTCCATACCCTTCCCTCAGACACAGCAGCAAGATCCTGCTAACACAGCAGACACAATACAACTGCAAAAGGGAACATGCACGTATGTGTTAGGAGTAGTTAGTTAGGAGAGGGAGCAGAAGGGGGAGATGAGAGAAGGAGACTGCGGGGAAAGAGAGGCGAGAAGGTTCCTTTGCAGCTAATTACCTGCTCTGCTGTATTAGAACAGGGCAAAAAGAACAAGAATGTGTTTCCTTGTCAATGACAGACATTTCCATATACACAGTCATATTTATTCCAAATATTCTAAGTATTTAATTTGGCCATAAACACACAAGCTTTCTAATATTATGCCTACACTCCCCCCCATCTCTCCCTACTCCAATCTCTGCAGAACATAGCTTTCCTTTTCCATTTTCCCTCCTCAAATTCTAACACTTTACTACCCCAGTATTATTAAAATGTGCAGAAGCAACAATATAAAATGAACACGACTACACTTACACAACCACTAAGGAGAGATAAGAAACCTCGTTTCCTTTATGTGAGTGAAAACGGAACCACAAAGTCCCCATTCAGGTATTCTAGAAATTCCTACTACAGATTTTCTTCCTTTCTTTTGGCAGCACAACACATACCAGTTGTAGACCTATGTAGGATTTAAAAGTGATATGGTCACCCAAAGCACGGACCATGACTAAAAGGCAACATGAGGGATGTGCTTGTCATAACAAGCTGGCAGGTGAGAAATGTAAGGAACTCTGAGATCTAATCAAACATCTTGGTGCCTCTTCTCTGCCTCTCCCCACCTGGTAGCCAGACTGCCACACCGACCTGCTCGGGAACAGCACGGCTGTAGCAATGACAGATCAAACAACAGAGCATTTGTCATCAAGGAAGATTCATCTCCGAGGACCAACTGCAAGTTCTGAGGAAGGCGGCAGGGGACAGAAAGCAGAACAGTGTTAGGGGTAGTTCTTTGCCTTCAGTTACGGGGTATTTGAGACCCAAAGGAGCAACAAGACAATAGGAACTTCCATATTCACCAAGCCTCCAGGAATTTATTTGTTCCATCTTCTGAAGACTTTTGCCAGCCCCAGCTCTCCTTTTGCATAAGCTAATGACTTTGCTACCCATACGGGATAAAAATACACAAAGCCAATTTGCAAACAAAACACCTACAAAAATAAGGAAATGCAAAGGTGAAACACTTTTCCAAGATGGAAAAACATTCTTCCCCCATTTCCTATTTTATTATCTGTTACTCAGAGTTGGAGACTGTGGTGAGATACCTAACCACACCAGGAACCGTCTCATCGATAATAATTCACAGTGATAGCTGGAAATTTGTGACTCCTGAATGTGTAACTGTTATTTGCTATTTTATTTTTAAACAAGCATATATAAAATTACAGTGAAATAAAAAGATGAAATGATCTATGAAAAAAACGTAGCCTTATTCAACCTCAACCTCATTGCTGTAGGGCCTCTGTCCCTCGTTTCCCAGCTATTACCACTAAACTGAACCCCATCTGTTCTGCAACATAGAAAGAGTTAATGTAAAACATCCCTTCTCCTTATGTAGGAATGGTCACAAAAATGATCTACGCGAATTGGCACATCTGGTTCCCATGGAAAAAAAAAAAAAACAACAACTTACATTTAGATGAAGTCAGGGCCTGTTGCAAGCACAGTTGTTTAAGACTCAGCTAGCCTCCCCCACTTTGCCTTAATGGAAATTTGAACAGAAAAAGCAACAATGCACTCAAAGTTAAGTTCTTTCAGCTATTATGCCGTCATTAAATGGAAAACCTAAACCTTTGCTTAAGGTTGTTGTTTTTTTTTTATCTGCTTCTTCATAATGATGAAGCCTAAAAGCAAGTTACTGGGAAGGAAAAGACGGTTATGTCCAAAAGGTCAGAAAATTCTTGCTGTACATTATCGGAATACACACTGCTCACACAGAGAACACTCCTAAACGTGTCTCTCTGAATTGCCAGGACAAGATATAAAGCTTCAGCTTTTGGCAGAAACACAAAATCCTCCCAGTACAATACTTCTAAACAGCTATCCCAACTGCTTATCCGAGTACAGATGTGTTCCTTGAGATCTAATTAATACTCACCCAGTACGACAGAAAAAACTAGTCTGGGCTGCAGTTTATCTCCCTTCCCTTCAGCCCAAAGTTACATTTCCACTCAGCCCCTTAGTGAGCAATGCTCCCAGAGACAACCAAGTTTTCAAAAGTGACAAAAAGCACACAAATTGCAGGTGGGTGCCTAAAAGGTGAGCGGCGGGTATTCTGCAAGTCACTGAGGAGTTAAACTTCGAAAAGAAGGAGAAAAACCTAAAATGCATGGTCTGTGTGCTTAATGGTTGGTAGTTGAAAGCTTGTGGGAAGGGAGATGAGTCTTGACCCCCCGTTTCTACTCTAATTACAAGAATTGCTGTAAGTCTCAACAACAAACCAGTTCATTAGGAAACCCAGTGGAAACCCTCCACAGAGTTTCATAAACAAAACAATTAGGCAAAGACTTCCAAGGACTCCCCCTGGTCCCTGGCCGCAGGGCATGCTTTCTCCTCACTTGCTTCCTTAACTTGCTGCCATAATGTTCCGTGCAGATTTCTGTGGGCAGAAGAGCTGGGTAATGGCAAGTGGTGGTAGCTGGGGCGGCAGTTTTACCCCATTTCACTGCAACCCTCAAAATGCAGCATGAAGTGCCACGTGATGTGCTTTGTTAGGCAAAACAGTAACACTCCATCCAACTCGCAGGTTTCTGCTGATGTGGTACGTGGAGATGTGTCAGCCTTTCCCCCCACCATGCTATTTCACAACTTCTGCCGGAATCGGCTTTTTTTTTAAAAAAAAAAAAAAAAAGCTCTTCTACTCCTCTGTGCACTGCACCTGTACAGTTGCCAACTACTCCTGAATGTCTCTAAAATGTTCCATCATCGTTCCTGTGAGATGGACGCAACCCCAGCGAGTGAGGGTCCTGCACTGTGTCTCTGATAAGGCTGAAAGGACCAAGAAAAGAAATTCACTGCTCTCAGCAACGCTACCAAGGGCTCAATGAAATCCCAGCTCCTCTGTGTATGGACAGACTTGTTCCAGTACAAGAATTAAACACAGTTAAGACTAAATCATAACCACTGGATAAAAGCCTACAGTGAACACCATTTTAAGGTAATCTCAAGCTATTATTTCTTCTGCATCGTAAGCCTTGTGGTTGGTGAAATAAGTCTACAACCGAGCACTTCTGCCGGCAGAAAGTGTGTCGTGTCAGCAGGTCAGCACCGTGTTTGTGCGTTAAGGAAGCAGCTACCATGCACTGACATGGCTTAGTGAAGTTCTGCAGCTCTGAAGTGACAGATGTACTAGACAATTCCTGCTAAGTCAGTGCAGTTAGCCTTTTATCCTCCTGTTGGATCAACCGCTTTTTCGTTTCGTTTAAAAAGAAAGCCAAAAGCTGCGATGGTTTGCAGGCCTGTGATATAACAGATGAAGCGGTAAAATCCACCATTTTGTATACCACGTATGACTAGGAAAATCTACAGGCAGTTTGTAGAAAGATGAATCATTTTGTTTGGTGGAATATCAAGCGTTGGTATCTGGAGTGACAACCCAAGATCTGCCTCTAGCACACTGGAATTATTTTCCTTGGTAACAAGTATTCCTCAGTGACATTTTTCAAACGGACAAGAAGCTGAGATTTGTTTGTTCCATCTCCAAATGATATAAATTAGAATCAAGGGAGGGCTGATGTATAAATAAAGGAGGCAGGAGGCTGTCTGTCAATCCTAAAAGAAACAGCAATCGAGGCCCCTCTGAAAACCACACGCCAAAAGAAGCACTTCTTTCTCTTTCCTGTAATAATCTATATTCACCTGCATGTATTCTCAAAGCAGTCAGAGAGCTTGGTGGGTTACAGAGCAGAGGTGAGATCTGAATCCTGACAACTGAGATTAGGAAGCGTCCTCAAAGACCCTGCAACAGAACCTGCTGACTGAACCTGCCAGGAGGGAACGGGCTGGAAGAAAATCAGGAGCATGGCTGTCAGGAAAGACAAGTAATTAAGCCAGGTGAAGTTTAAAAAATTAAAAGATGTTGTTCGTAAGCCATCTACTCTAACCATGCTATAATAAAAAGTGGGGTTTATTTTTTAAAATCTTCTTCCTGCACAGAGCGAAGAGACAGAAGGTTAACAAATGTTGCCCTGAAGTATGCTGAAGGAATTACTGTGGAGGACAACAAAAACAAAAGGTGCCTGATGAGAAAGTGTGATGCGACTTCACAGCTACTTTACACTTTTACACTGCCTTTCTGAGTTCTAACATCATCATTTCTGCAACTCTTGAGCAGAATGCACTCTTATTTATTCACTCGTAGGTGGATAGGACTGCTCTTCTTCCTTTGTATCTAAGCCCCCGTGTGTCACCCATGAAGCGATTCAGTGGAGCAACACCAACTGCCCGGGAAAGCACAATGCTGCAGCTGCTTTCAGAAGGCATCGTGATGGCCTCGCAGTCCTACTGTCGCCAAAGCCCGATGACCCCAGAGCCCCAGCTCTGACACATGAACGACTGGGGCCGGTAGCCTTTACCAGGGACTCCACGTGACAGGGAAGCAGAGCAAATAAGCTGCAGGGAGCACATTCTTCACATAGCTATTTACTTGCAGCCACAAAGCACACAGCCACCTCCATGCTATAAATCACGGGGTTAGTGAGGCAGGGAGAGGGGGGAGACTGGCAGCCCAGCCACATCAGGACCCGATGGGCTGAGGGCAGCTCCTGTAGAGGCACCCTGAGCTGGAAAAGTCCAAGTCAAGAACAGCATGCTTTACACCTTAGAGCAACTAAGCTAAAAGTAAATCAGCCTGAGCAATCTTGTAAAGCAGATTCCTACCAGTTCATCGCCCTAAGGGCGAGGACAAGGGGTGAGCAGAGCAGGCAAGCTGCCTGAAGTCATTTCTACCCCCACTGCCCACCCCGAGGTATAAAATGTCCCATTTGGGGGAGGCAGGTCCTGAACAGCTCCCTGTGACCTGGACTGGGCGCTGCAGTTGCTCACGTGCCCCTTCTTCCAGCAGAAACCCACCTGGCAGCACCCAGCCCAGTGGCTAAAATCCCCCAAACCTCCAGATTTTGTGATTACAGATCAGTATTTGTTCTTCCTTCCTTAGGAAAATGCTGCCAACCAACCTCCCAGTCAGTACTTCAGAAGGAGATCTCAGAAGAGAGCTGATAAAACGAAGCTCCGAGAAACCTTCAGAAAAATAACTGTCTCCTCTCCGCCTTAACCTGAAAAGCTTTTTATTGCAAAGAATCAGTGCTTTGTGGAGAGTCAAGCATTAGGAATGTTTACAAATAACACAAGAAAATAACTACCAAAAAGGGGAGAGATTTTATACAAGAGCATTTTTTGAATCTGTCTTACAAAAGGGAACTATGGAAATGCTATTCCATACTAGAATATTTTTATCTTTTTTTTTTTTTTTTTTTTTTAGTATTCTACACTTAAAAGGTCCAATTAGAATCAGTTAAGGCATACATACAAAGTAATGCAAAAATACAAGTTTTATTTCCCCTATTTCAGAGACCAATTTTATGGCACTACCAAGCAGTTTCTGCATAATTCTCAGGAATTTTATTTCCTGGGAAATAAAGGACATCTTTCAAGAGAAAACCTACTAGCATATGAATAGTGAGGAGAAGCAAGCTTCGATTTTGCAATGAAAATTATATGCCAGACAACTTTAAATCACAAACACTCCAAAAGTAAATTTGAGATCTGTTATGCCATTATCATCTTAAAAACGCACACCAAAAAATAAAAATAAAAATCTGCCATGGAAGCGACGGTTCGGAAACAGCAAGCTATGCAAAAGACCGTAGTGTAAGCTCCAAAAGGCACCTCTCCTGGAGACACCTTTATGTATCAGTAAAATCCAAGCAGAAGAGTCTTGCTCGTCTTCGCCTTCTCGCCAGAGAAAGGAGTAAGCAGCTGCGCCAGAGCGGAGGTCTCTCCTGGAATGCTCTGCAGGAGGAGGTGAAGGCTACTTATTTCAGGACACAAAGTGTAGGATTTGGGAAGGAGGGCAACTTGACCCCATTTTATACTGAGAGATCATTCCAGCACTATCTCTGGAGTAAATAAGAGATAAAATGAAGGTATGTAAATGTCAACCGATGGTAACGCAGACACTATCATCCAGGAGTGTCTGCTGGGAATAAAAAGGGAAGAGCAAGAAATCGTTCCCCTCTCACCCACTTATTTCCAGTTCAGTTTGTAAAAAAAAAAAAAATAGAAAAGCCGACCTGTGAGAGACACTTGAATTTCTTATAAAATTGTATACTCTGAAAGTGGCTTTTCAAAGTAGAGGAGACTTACAGGCCGCATCGACTTCAAGGAGGACACTTCACTAAACCAGTTGATGTTGAAAGGGTTGTTTAGTCAAACACACTGCTAAGACCACCCTCGGCCTATTCATGGTTGCATCCAGGAGCTTTCAGAAACAAACTGAACCAAAAAAACAATGCAGAAAGCAATTGCAGGCTCCTATTAAAAAAAAGGAAGAAAACACAAACACAAACCACACTGAACAAAGCCAGACCTGATGGTAGGGAATGAAAACGATCATTCACTGCCTTTCATTCATCAGGCCTTTTTTGACAAAAAAAATAATGGTAGACAAACGACTGAAGAGCACCAACTACCGAGTACAAAGGAAAGTATTTCTCTGTAGTTTCCAGGCTCTGTCTGTGCAGGTAAACATTAACTACAGCATACAAAAATAAAACCATCCCTATTGAACTGCATTATTTAACCAATAATACGAAGGCCTAAAGCAGAGTGTTCAGATCACAGCTGACTCCTGACATTGTGCCCCCATCTGTAGCTCCTTGAGAAACCCTTTAACTCCTTTCTGAATCTCTTCTCACTTCACACATTCTAGCAGCCCGATGCTGATGTTAGTCAGATAGGAACGGATCTTAAAAAGGGCATCTCCTGCTATGGTTTGATCTCCACATTTAACAAATAATGCTGAAATGAATTACCATTAAATATTTGGAGAGACCTAGAGATGACTGCACCCCAGGATGACCTACGGGAGCCCCAAGAATAACTGAAGGTCTCTCTCCCACCTGTAGAGTAGCTGACAGATGTAACATTCAACTGCTGCTTTCTGCACAGATTAAGCGAAACAGGAACTATGGTTGGTCTTAAAGTCAGTCACCTTGACTGGAAAGAAGTCGGCTGCAACAGAAGGTTCCTTGAGGACTGATGGGAGACATTTACAATGACAGTAAATGAGGTAACAGTTAAAGAGCTGTTAATTCTTATACTTCTGGGCACAATGTCCAGCTGCAGGCGAGACATCTATTTCCCGGTGGTACGCTACCATGTAATTAGAGACCTGAGGTAAAGGAGAGTGTTATATCCTTCCTCTGAATCGAAGGAGATTGACATTTTTCTAAGAACTGGGAGCAACCAGTCCTGAGGATTTAAATACATCATGAGTGGTGACAGGAATTTCGTCCACCACGTACCAGCACTGAGGCTAGAGAAGCACTCACCACATAGATCAGCAAGTCAGACTTCAGAAGCAAACACCTGCTATAAATAAAGAGCTGAAACAAAACCAGGGCAAGCATAAGGAAAGAAACCAGAGAATTCTGCTGAACGCTTGTGGCAACCAGTGTGCCAAAAGCCTTCAGTTCTCAGATTTCCCACCTGAGCCTGGGGCATGCTAAACATAGAGGAGACGTCTGATAGATGAAGACAGTAAATGGTAACAGGTTGTTGTCAGAGATGGCTACAACTTGCATCTGAACACGTGAAACCCAGAAGGCACAGCCCCACGACCACTGCAGGCAGACGAACACCCGTCCAGTTCCTTCATGGCATTTTTAAGCACCTGTTGATCCTGGCTACGAGTTTACACAATACACCTACCAACTAGCAGTTTCCCACACAACTCCGCAGCCATTGCGGTTTTTGCCAATGCTGATGCTTGTTCTACAATTTGAGCAGGAACTGTGTCTGAGAAGCTCATCTTTAAACTTCACTGCAGTCATCATGTATTTTTACAGCCTAGGCAGGTTCCACAGTGGTTAGCAGAACATTTCATCTGTTTGGCAGGCAATTAGCATGGTTCTATCTGTGGTTTTTGGAGGTAAGCCATTACCTTCCCGTCTCTTACTCTATGCCATTGACATGTCTCACTCTATTCATAGCTCTGAAAAAAGCAGAATTCAAATTTAATCCCCAGGATAACACTCAGGAGAACATTACAACTGTCTAATTTTGAACCTTACCTTGTCGCCAATCTCATGAGTACTGGCAGGACAAGGAGAGAAAAAGAATCCCTTTACAGCCACCTGGTTTCACTGCAGGAACACTATGGACCTATGGAGCACCATCCACTCAAGAGTTTCTAAGAATTTTAAAAATGAGCATATAACATGAATAAAAAACCTGCTCTGATGTAGGCAAATATAATCAAATTGTGCCTGACAGCACAGAAATCAATATAGCCATTTCTAAATTTAGCAAAGCTGCAGCAGTTAACCAAAAATTGCACTCCTGGACATCTCTCTTCCTGAATTCCCTTCTCCTTAAATGTGCAGGCAGGTGGGGTGTAGAGTCAGCTGATTTTCCATTAAAGTTCCTGTTTAACTTAAAATGGGATTTAAATAAACCTTTTGCCCTTACTGTGTAACAGCATTCATACCTCATCCGGAGCCTGATAGTAAGGTATCAAAGGGTTAATTAACACGTACGCAATGTGTGGTTTAGGTAATATTAAATGGAAATCTCTGAACAGACAAGTGTCAGCAAGTGCAATGGAAATAAATTGGGCATCTCCTTCCACACTTCAACTTTCTCTCCCTAGATTTGCTCAGAGCTCTCTATGCTGCTTGTTCAGTAATTTCACGCTACGCTGCTTAACAATGTAAGCATGGAGGCTCAATCTAAAACTGCACTTCCCAAATGTCACTTGTTTGTGAACACATGGCTGAACCCAAAATTGCTTTTAATATTAGAGTGGTGCCTGCTGGCACTGCTGTAGTTAAGGGTCTGTCAGAACTTCCACGATAAACCCCATTTTCTGGGGTGTATAACCACAACCATTTGCTACAGACAAGCCTGGCATACAAGGTCACAACAAACTAGACTGTTTTTTAACGTTTTCAAACCAAGTTTGCTTGGCCATTTTTGACTGCAAGACACTTAACACCGATTTGAGGCCTCTCACGGTTCTAGGTTTTTCTTACCATCTCTTTACCTCCAGAAGAATTTCAAAAGGACAACTCCCAGTCCACCTCCACATGGTCTCAGAGCCCAAGGCTACTGCCACATGGTCTGCTTTACCGCCTTGAAGGATTGCAAAAAGATTACAAACACCAACCCTGGCTTCGCATCCTTGAACACTGGCAGGGGACAGCAGGGACAAGCATATGACTTTTCAGTAGGAGGATTTTTCTGTTCTGAGAATCATTTCAGTTGCCAGTACCAGCAATTCAGAGGCATTACCTGGCTGGCACAGTGAATGTGGCTATTTTATATTTCATGGCATGCCTAACGTAAGGTGCTTTTACGCTGCTGTGGTTTCAGAAATGAAATAATAAAATCTATTTGTTTATTTTAGACAAGGAGAGTGCTCAGGTGCCAAATTTGTTGGCTAACAGCAGACTCCTTGAAACTATGGGCTGAATATTACTGACACAGTAAACAAGATACTTCACCTTTTTCAGCAACCCAAAGGGCTAAACTTGCTTTCTATGGATAAGCTTCTCAGACACTGAGTGTTGCAACGTTTGATAGTCAAGGACTGCCTGCCTGCAGTTGCTGAGGCAGGATATAAATACCAAGAGATGGGAAAAAGCAGGAAAAAAGGCTCCTGTGGGCTAACAACCACCTTCCTTTCCTAGTTGCCTTAATGATGCTTACTAATTAGAAAGGAAAACTAAGAAGAAACAGCATGGCTTTTTTCATGATTCTACAAGATCCCTCGCTGTCTGCAGTGCCAGAAACAGCACTAGCTTCGAGAAGCAGGAAGGAGTGACTGGCATTAATCACAAAGCAACCACTCAGGCTAATTAACACACAGCAATGATCACTTCTGGATATAATTATGCGTAGAAAGTTTCAGCTTGGGCCGAATGTGGTTGGAAGGCATTACAGCACAAAGGTGAAGGGTTAAAGACAGCATTTTCAATGAGCCCAGGATCCCAAAGCGGAGAAGAGAGTGAGTACACTCAGTAATCATCTACCTTTCTTAGAATATAAACCCTAGTAAAGGAAAAATGGGCATCATTACCGTGTTCCACAGATTGAGGTACAGATGCACTTGCAGCCCATTTTCAGTGGAGTTGGTTTTGCCCAGAACAAAGCATTTGGATGCATTACGAAACCTGCAGAGTCACGCCGAGTTGATAGAAGAAAAATAAGTGAAGGAGATGATATAAATGCTATTCTAGAGTGAAATCTAAGTCTGCCTTTCTGGAAAGGAACATCTGAGGCAATTTTACACAGCTACCCCATGGCAATCATTCATCCTTTCCCCAAAGACTGTGTGGAACTGATCCCTAATTTAAAAATTCACAGATTTTATTGAACCAGTTATGCTGCACTGCATCACATCTAATGTACCAAAGACATCAATGCATTAAAAACAACCCATTTAAGGCAGACTTTCAAAAAAAGAAAAACCATATTAATCAGTTTGAAATATATGCCCATAGCTGCTAATAATTCACATTTAAAAAACAGAGAACGCAGTACGCATGCTTTCATGAAAAACTGTCGGCGCCCTCGGAACTGCCAAAAGTAACAAGAACATACAAGAAGTCTGCCCTCATGAAATAGCCATACACAGCCATTCCAGCATGATTCTCCTCCTCAGACATGACTCAGGCCTTTTGTGCTGTGCACATGGTAAAGAAATTCAAATATTTTCAGAAGGTTATCGGTATATTCCTATAAAAGTTTAGGATGTCTCCAGCTTATTCCTTCTCTTTCGGGGTGTGCCTAATGAATTGTATTCAGTCACATCAGTCACCTTATTCAGTGTGAAATACAGTTTGAATGCTTCAGAAAACTAATCCGAACATATTAGTTTCAAAACAACCTCTCCACAAGGTGCATGTACATCCAGCATTCTGGAAAGTCATCGCTATGCCCTTAAGATGACATGAATTATCAATGAGAACAAAACAACAACATGGAGCAATGAAAGAGTATACCCTCAAAACAATTTCAGTTTTGGTCAAAAGGACAAGTCCCCCACTCAATCGTTTTTATTTCATGAGCTGGTGGTCTTAAGTAATCCCTCAACCAAACAGACACCTACTTGGGTTGCCATTTTTCCATAGTCGATCCATCGCAAAGTGGCAAAGTTGGTAGACTCGGCACAGTTGAAGCCATGATTGAAGCCAGCATGGTAACCGTAAGGAAATGTAATCATGAATTCTCCAGCTTCCTGGGTGATCTGAAAAACAAAAATAGAAGGAAGACTTACCCCACAGATCAACTGAAATAGCAGTTTGAGAACAGAGTTAAATCTCTCTGGTTAAATCTCTCTCTCTCAACTGGAAGGGATGCAGAACACTCACTGCCAACTCTTGGCTAAGTCTGGAACAACGTCTTGCTAACAGCAGAAATACCAAAGTAATTCTACTCATGAAAAAAGACAGTAAAAAGGATGGAAGCCATCACAAGATCTGAACTCTTTTGAGTCCAAGTTACAGAAAGGATCCTGCAGTTTAAAAGATCAACACATCTTTTGATGGTCATCACGTCAGCTTATGTTACATCCAAACTTGTGTTCATCCTCCATGCTAGTCGAGCCGAGTAAATTGGATTTCCCACCTGAACATCCGCTCTGCGTTGCAGTGTCCTGCTGAAATACTTGCTACTTTTTCACTGTATTTATTTCCTCACTCATATTTATCATTCTTATTCCCATTTATTCACCCATTAGTCAAACCACCTAAAAATTACAGCTCACCATTTGTCTACTCAAGTAAAATTAAAACAATAAGCAAAAAGATTGAAAACTGCAGATTACAGCTGTAATCAGAGGCTAATCAATTCCCAACGCTTTTAGAAAATCACCTTTTAAAAACCTATGAAGAGGAGACGTCAGGGAAGAAAGGAACGTAATTAAACACTAGCACACAGCATAAGAACAACTGGCAGCAATACAGCGCGCTTTGAGCAATCCTCCCGGGCCAGCTCGCCAGCTACCCAAACGTATGATAGCATCTCCCTTCGACAGATAGAAAAGAGGCAACATTTGTCCTTCCCCTGTCTTTCTAAACCAGAAGTGCTGACCAGGCTTTCATAACAGCCACATGACGCCTCTGGATTACTTCCCACAGCACAGCGGTTCAGAGCCTACAGAGGTTTTGAAGAACTCAGACTTAAAAACACAAGGATCGGTCCACATAGAAAGTGCTAGCAGAAGTTAAAATATTTACCCGCTACACTGATCAAACACCTAAACCTGCTAATGCTATGAACGTTAGTGGCTAAAAAAAATAGAAAAGCTTAAATGACAACACAAGAAGCTTCTGGATGAGAGGTGCCGAAGTCCGGGCTGCAGCCAGCTTCACGGCGCGTTCCCCATCCAGCCCCCTCCATAAATCAAAGCGGAGCAGTAGATTGCTAACTTCAGAAGACGGAAAGATTACGTTTCTGTCACGAAATCTACATCCTGGTGTCTTCATTTCAAGCCCACAGTGTATGTCCTCCATGTCACTGCTGTCAACATTATCCCTACAATAAATTAGAAAGCACTCGAGATGATGGATAGGCCATGCAGAAAAGTAATAACTATTGAAAGAAAGCCAGCACAAACTGCCACTCATGGAGAAAGCCCTAAATTTACTGACTTGTGCAAGCTCTTGAAGAATAAATGGAGAAATCAATAGGAGATTACAGAAATACACATTTTTAATTATTAAAAAGCCCTAGTATTGATCTGCTTCTTTTTTTTCCAGAAGTAAATACCATTATAGAGATTTATAAATGTGTGCTTATTCACTTCATTGAAGTCTGCCAAGAATTTAGATGAAGGGATCCTATCTCTGTTTCTAAAGAAAAATGGCACACACTCCCTGTCTCTGAATAATAGCGATCCTCCTTCAAAAGCTACTATTTCAGGACAGGGGTTATTCAGATACAGGCTGCTCTGACTTACAGATCTCCTCCTCCTCTTCACATTTAAAAACAACCAGTGACTGCCAGAGAGTTGAGAGAATCTATCACAAATACACATTTCCACCCTGCGCTCTGTAAATCAGGATTAGGAATTATATTTCTTTAGGTAAGATGTTAATAATCCCCCTTCCTTTAAAATATAAAGCTTGGCTTTGGCATGCACTAGCCTCTCCTATTTTTGTGGGGGAAAAAAAGGAAGAAACAGACAAAAATCAGATTCGTAGCATTCAGGTAGCACGTATTTTAAAGGTTCTACGTATAATCAGCATGAAGGAGACACCAGCCATGAATCTGTAAAAAACCTTCACATCACAGATCAAAAGATTCAGAGCAGGAAGCCTAGCTAAGTGGGAGAAGGCTTTTTACCAAGCAACAAATTAGAAATTCCCGTATTTAAAGCACTTCACACCCCATGCCTACCACCACTCAGAACAGCAAAGCTGAGCTGGGATAAGCTTGGAAGGAAAGCTTTCCTCTACCGTCTTTGTTACGAACCGTTTTGCTCCTCTTGCACGGTTTCTGATCAGAAACCACTTCCCATACAATTACCAGTCAATGCCACTTTCCACAAACACATGGAAAAGCAAACACACAAAGATGCATCACAGAATCTGCCCGCCTACAACATTTCAACTTCTGAAGCCTGACAAGAATTTCCTTCCTGTTCCGACCCCCTGCAGACACCAGAGCACTGCCCAAACACACCACCCAAATGGCACGGCAGAAATTAATTCCTATTTCCTGATCTCTTCTGTTCCACAGGACAGGATGCCAGCAGGGGACTGCACGACAGACTTCCCTTACAATGCCGAGGTTGCACCAAGAGGTACTTTTTGATCATTATTATTTTCAGCTTGTTTAGATAAGCAGTGACCCCTCGTTAGGCTCTGTTCAACCTGTTTTTGCATCACTTATGGCTTCTGTGTGATCCGAAGATCACAATGGCTACCTGTTTTGTACTCTTTTGTGCCTAAGGTCGCAATAGACATCTTTGACCCTCTATCAAGTCATTTCTCTGAGGGGCATTGAGATGCCACTCACACCCCAATCCGCCCATCTACTTTCCTGAAATTTGTACAATTAAAATCCTTACCAAAAAAAAAAAAATCAGGTCCCACAATTAGGTATTTTCATTATTATTTTCAACCGTATATAGCAGATGTCAATATTTTCACACTTGGGCTTTAGGTTTCACAGATAGAATTACAAGAACAATTGTTTGTTGATCTGTAAGAACAATTTAGTATCGACCATCGTGTGCAAACTAGGCCAAGTCTAGCTAGCCACTGATGTTGAACCGTAAGCACCACACATTGCTTCACGCAAGTCTCCCCTGCGCTGACAGTGAGCTCATCTGACGAGCCAGATGATCACACTTCAAATTTCATTCATCACAGCCTTCCACCAGGAAAAATGAAACAGTCCCTGGAGCAGTAAATTGAATGAATTCATGGTTTTTATGCTATAAAACAGCCAAGATCTTTTACCTCCATCTCAAAGAATCACTAGGCTCATCAAATAGGTGCCATACTTTGTCTCAGGTGGACTAACTCTAGCAAAACCATGCTTACAAATGATCAGAGCTCAAGAGTTCTTACTTAGAAAAAGAAGCACATAGGATCTAGCATACTGATGATGCAAGGGGGTTGAGGAAGGATGAAATCAGTTTGAGTCAGGCATTCTTTGACACTTCCACCAGAGTTAAGAGTCCCAGTGTCTCCAGCTCAATTCCCTTTCCCACACCCAGACAGGATCATACCCTGACACGTCTTCATCCCCCTGGCAGGACAAGAGCTCCGTACACTGGTAACACGCAGAAGCAGTAGCTGCTTGATTGATTCTACACAGATATGAAATCCGTGGTAAGCATGCTTGGCTGAGGAGATTTACTTCTTGTCCAAAGACTTTGAGAATAAGCACATTAAAGCGATCGCGCCAAATAAACATGACCCAGCATTTCAAATACGAGGACTTAAGAGATGCATGGATCCTTACTGCCCCTGTGTAGACAGAAGGCTGGTACAACACAGAACCAGTATGTCTGACTCCAGGTTTTGATTCATATCAGATCCAGGAGAAAAAAATTAACCCTGCGTCCAAGAACCTGTGAGTTATGCAGCCTATTGATAAGCCATAGCACCTGAATTACAGTTTACCCCAGCCTACCTGGAGAAGCTCGTTAAGTGAGGAAGTTACAGTGCTTAAGTTAGCTCTTGTGAAGGGTTTTACGAAGAGGTACTTCACAAAGCTTGTCCTAGACAAACCACAAATCCTCATTTACAGGTCTCCAGCTGGTTTAAACTGATATGATACATTTAGCATAATAATGCATTTGGAAATTAAGCAAATTGCTCCCTGGTGGCTTGCAATGAATTGTTTCCTTAAAAGAGGGGTGTTGTGGTTTGTGCAACTGAACAGCTTACCAGCATCTCCAAAGTATCTTTTCGGTACATACCCGGTCAAAAGGAATGCCGTACTTCTTCAAGATTGACGGCGAAATGAGGGTCATCTTGTGACGGAGGAAAGCATCGCATCCCTGAGAGCTTCCAGGAAAAAATCCTGTGGAGACATTACAAAGAGGGCTATCATTTCTGGACTGTTATATCCAATCATTATTTAATCAGAGACAAGATGACAAAATGAAAACCTGCCTGAATACTTTAGATAGATAAAAACAATAGGCGCACTACTAAAGATGTCAGTAGTTAGCACATGCCTCGCTGTTTAAAATACCCCATAAATCTTATGGAAAAAAATTGCATGTTGATGCACAAACGTGTTAATTCCATTCAAGTTGAGAGTTAGCGTGTAAATCATACACATGTGAGCATAAGCAACTTGGCCAGAATTTCACTAAAATCTTAACAAATTAAGAAACACAACCTGGCTGTCTCACGTTTGGGCTAGACTCTGAGCCACCCTTTTTCTGAATACGGACAAGGAAAAACTGACAAGCATGCACCATCTACTCCATACTGGTATGTCCTTTTTATACCTTCTTCGATGGGCAGCTATATTATTCCTGGGAAAGTAACACAACTGTTATCAAACGATTCCAGAACGATCTGCCCTACATACCAGCCTAAAGGGAAAAAAAATAAGCATGCAGATGTTAATATGCAGTCAAAGGAAAGAAAACAAAACACATCCACTACAATGCAATGGAAAAAGGGACATTCACTGGCCACAGCAGTCACTCGTACATCTGGCAGAGACAGCGTGATCTGACTCAGCAACTCAACGGTACGAAGTGCAAGTTCAACCAGAGCTACGAGATCCACACCGAGTCATTAAAACAAACCACAAATAATTAAAAGTAGGGTAAAAAACAAACAAAACTCTTGATGTCAGTACTTCCTTCCCAAAAACATCAGCAAGACCAATGTAAAAGCACTGTGTTCAAGACCATGTGTTCGGGTGATTCAATCAACAAATTACGTGTTTGGGATAAAAAAACCACCACCATTTAGAAGAAAAAAAAAAAGGCAACCAAGCTCTGCGAGCAAAACTAATTGATGGGACATAATGGAAGGGGTTTCAGAAAGTGAAAAAACAGGATTGCTGGATTCCAAGTTTTCTTATATTTTTGTCCTAAAAGCATTTCAATTACAATTATGACTGTCTACTACCCAGTCTGTCATCCTTCTCTGCACTTCCTCTTTTTAATGCACAGTTTAAGTGGCTCTCATTAAAGCCACTAATAAAGAAGCACATTTTAAGTGATTAGCACCAATAACATGGCAACACATTAACATTCTCTCCATGGGCTCCACAGCTCTCCCAGTGAGCCCATTTACAGCTCAGCTATTCATTTTCCATATTAATTGCACACTCATCTCTCCATAGTGAACTTCATCGTCGTATAGACCACTGATGCACAGGGCAGGGAGGATGCCCAAGCAGTAATGCTGCTTCATTGTAGTTTTAAAGCATTACTCATCCCAACTTCCATAAGGCAACAACCAGCTTAAAATAAATCATTGATAATTTGTGTCCGGTTTATTGCCAGCCATCACTGTGCTCCAAAACCCATCATCAGTAAAATGAAGTTACAAACAGCAAGTCTTAATATTACTGTGCCAGACTTCGGTGTGATATTTCAGATTCTACAGAACACGAGTCATCTAGATTTATTAACTTTCTAATAGATGAAGCAGTAGCTTCTATAAAACCTGACAAATGATTAAACAGAACTGCAGACCCGAAGTAACTTTGAAATACAACTTTTCTGAGCCACAATTTTTAATATTAGTAGTATTTAGGGATATTGTTTTCCTCTGCATTAAGAGACAACACGACCATGCCCAAGGAAATTTATGCCCATTTATTCTAGATTTATCCTACACTATCAACTGATCCCTTCAACACTCTCCCCTTTTTTATTTAAGTAAAAAACAATCTCTGTAATGACAGTCAGCAAGAAACACCATTCCTATGCATACCTACTTTACCGATATTATTATTTTGCATCAGAATACACGCAGCCTTCCAGATCTTCCTGCCTTAGCACAGGCAGTGCTTTTGCAGCATTATCTTCAACAACAGATTTAAATCATTAAAGCATGCCTCATCGAAGATGAAACATGTAGATTTTGAGTTAATTATTCTGGGACAGCAGCTTTTTTTAGCTGGGCAGCACTTAGAACATTTGCAAGTACACAAAAATAGCAACAAAGCACAAACACAACATCAACAAATAAAAATAAGTATTTTTGCAGTCAGTCATCTTTCCTGAAGCTTCCATCATTACCAACTGGAAATCAGAAGTGCCCAAACCAGAACACCGATGCCTGTGTTCGCTGCTCTCACCAAGGGCAGGAGGCAGCTTGCAGGATGACCCTGGCAGGTACTCAGGCAAGAACACACACGGGGTTTTCGGCAGCTGAGGCTGGCACTTTGTAAGGCCAAAAATTACAGCCAGCCTGGTGAGAGGTGGATGTTTATCACAGCTCGAGCTAGCCCTGCTTTTTGAGACGGACTTTATTGTACTGAGAAGACTGAGAGGGATGAGGCTGGAATAAAAGGCAAGCCGCCAAACACTGTGCATCACCACACAGGGAAGCGAGAACTCCCCTAGCTGTTCTCCATGAATGCTGGCGCTGCATTTGCAGCCCCTTGCCTAGTTAAGATCAAAAGTAATTGATGCCCATGCTGTATGTGAAACAGTGACAGTGTAGGAAGGATGGTTTATACCACACTGCTTCCCAGCAGAATGTGTGTAACGGGGGGGAATTATCACAAAGACCCCGTAGACAACACACCACAGAACTGGAGCACCAGAGTTCTCAGCTCACTGCCACAAACCTCCTGTTATGCGTGGAGATGCACAAGGGGTCTCTTATTAAATCCATTCCCCACACATGGTCTTACTGCCTCAAAAATCAAGTCTTTTCCATCAATTTTAGTTAGGGCCGTAGCGTGTCAGAAGACTGAGGCTTTGAGAAAACAGTTGCACTGGTAGGAAATGCTCACAGCACTTCTGACAAGACGACAAGGTTTCTGCCCCTGAAACTATTAAACCAACGCGGGTTCATCAAGCAGCTCTCGCAATAGTAAATTACAGTTGTCAGTTCAAAATCAATCCTTTGTAAATCCATTTGAAAATTAAGGGCAGGATTCTCCTCTGGGATGCTTTAGTTTTCACTAGGAACACACCCGGGTATTTGTCCAAACAGTATTAACACGGCAAGGAGCTAAGCTTACCTTTCGCCAGGCGTTCCAGCCTCTTGCCGTGTTCTGGAGGAATGGCATACCTAGGAGAAAGTCAGAGAAGAACAAAACGTCACACCGCAACCTATAAACAGTGAAATAAAAAAGGGGCTAAAAACAACCGTGGTAATAACTTTCAGCACAGCACAAGTACAATGAATGTCTGGAAATGTAACCAAAACTTGAGGTCTGGAAGGTATCAACAACATATAACACGTGAGGGAAAGCCAGTATTCCCCTCCAAGCCCTCAGACACGTTACACGAGGTGTGATATTTGTCTGCAATCGTTTAAATGCATAAAATCATAAGGCTGTGCTAAGGATCGACAAGTAAGAAGTTTCAGAGAGGCTGAGGAGGTGTGAGGGAGGGTCTGTGTGGATTGGCCTATCTACAGGAAACGCAGAGAAACATTTTTCAAAGAGAACTGCAAATCTTTTAGGTTTTATTCAAAAAAGTAAGCACTATTCATAACAGCAGTCAATGCTTGTCTGCGTGCTGGATGGCGTTGCCTGATGTGAAAGGAACAGAATTAAACTTCTAGGCAATTTTCTTGAAGAGGTGAATGGAGAAAGCAAGGTCTTCTGAGGAAAACAGCATTAAAGAATACAGGGAACAACTTCTAAACATCTGTCTCCCAAAAAAGTTATTAGTTCGCTTACTGCTCTGAAGTTATACGACCTCAGTATTCACAGAAGCAAAATTCAGGTGTCAAGATTTTATATATTCAGGCTATGAGGTAACTGAATACTGTGATACACTTAAACATGGTTAAAAAGATGACAAAAATAACGTCAGTGGAATTTTTTAAACTGTTGTTTACACACTGCATCAAATTAAACGTGGCTCTCATACTCATTTTTGTGACAGTAAGAGAGAATTTTGAAAATTTATGTGAGAATTACATTTATTACTAGCTGTAACTCCTGCACAACATGAATAATAAAAAATGAGTTATTTTTGTTATTTTCAATAAAGTTGTCAAAACCATCACGTCTCATTATAACAAGTTGAAAACAGGATATTGTAAGCAGGCAACTGCGTGATCTCAACGACAGGTAAAGAGTATTGCTCTACTAATGATAGCATCTCTCTAAATTTTAAGGACTTTCAGCCCGTTCCCTTGCTCAGCTTCTCAGTTTTCAACTTAAAAGTTTTTTACAATGTAAGGAGAAAGAAAGAAGTCTCATCCCACGTTGCTTTTGTCCACAAACAAAAGTTTACCTTTTGTGATCTGGCAGGTTAGAAAGGACAACCAAGGAAAGAAATCCTACATAGGATGCTTCAAGAAAGATTTAGACATTAAGCCGATTTGAACTGATGGCTTAAAAAAAAAAATCTAAGGGAAAACACTATGTAGCACCTAATCTTATAAAATAATAAACACAGCAAAGGGCTCCCAACGTCCTCTGACCAAAGTTTGACAGTGCCTTAAATTGCATAATTGTCAAACAATTCAATTTCATTTGTCCGGGACAAAGCTAGTAACTTTCATTTTACAAAGACCATTCATCACTTACATAAATGTGATAAAACTAATCCTGATCCAAAGCTCCTTTGTGGGATTAATGTCCCTTAAAACAGGGAAATGAGACATTCCATTTCTTCTGGGAAAAACGCTGAAGGATTGGGAAAGAACTAATTTATGGCTACAAGGCTGCTGATGATTAATGTAATATCCCCAGTCTACAATGCAACCTTCACTTAATTAGTGTCTGTAATTGGGAGTTGTAAAGATAAGATTAATTGAATCTTGAGGATGTTAAAAGTTTAATATATTGGAACATGGTTATTGTGCTATCTGAAACTGCAGACCGCAAAAAGCCAAGCTGAGCTTTGGAGAGCAGTCCGCGGAGAAACAAAGAAGGACTTGCCTGGATAGAAACCAGCAAGAAAGGAGGAATTTCCAGCTTATAAACAAGAACTGTACGTAATAATATACAAATCAGAATACCCTACCACAGAGCAGCCTCCTGGTAATAGCTGACTCCAGTTTTATAAATTAACTTCTTTGTTTGGACCAAGTCTTTTAGGAAACAGAGTCTATACATCCTTATAAATGTATTCTTAGAAATTCACTAAGTTAACTGCAGAAGAGAATTAAGAGTAGGTCAAATTCTGCTTTAAGTTGCACTCACAAATCTGACCGATTTACATAAAGATAGGGAATAAAGCAAGAATTTGGGCTGCTATTTAAAACCAGTAATAGAAACAGAAGGCTTCTGCAAGCATTGCACAGATTGAGCTAGCTAGCTGTGTATGATCAGACATAAAATGATTGATTACAAGGTAGAATAACAATGGAGGTGACATGGAAAGATTAGAAATTGCTGCAATCAAAGGAGTATTGTAATTGAGCATATAAGCATCCACGAAGGGCTGCCTTTTGTGTAAGACCTTATGGTAGCATCCTCCCGCTTTCACTATGAAAAACGGCCAGGCACTTATTAGGAACGAAATACCTGCCAGAGGGAACTGACAAAGCACTGTCACTGAAGACGATTTCTTGCCGTCCTTCTTGCACCCACAGGTTGGGGTTCAGATCAACAGCAAAATATCTTTAATTCCAGAGACAGCTGCCAAGATTGCGCATGGTAAAGCATATCCAATTATTTCCTTTTTTATATGCATCGCTTTGAACACTTCAAGGGTTTTTTTTAATCAAACAGTAGGGTTCTTTTTCCTTTAGTACCCCAGCCCTAACACTAAAAGAAGTGGGTTTCCTCTGGATAAATACCAGAAACAAAAGCCATCCTATCGAAATCTTAAAAAGGAAAAGAAAAAAGAAGCACGTGTAAAACTGCTTCCCTTTTCTGTCCCATTCAGATGATAGCATAAATGCATTCCATAAAGACACAAAAAGAGAAGAAAAAGCACCTCGGAACAAGAAAAATACCAGTGGGACTTTTACATCAATTGGTCAAAATAGATCACAGTCTCCATTAAAGTTCTCAGACTGGGCTGTGTCTGCAATATGAGGCTGACAACTTCCCGACGCTTCACCACTGTTGACAGAAGCAGTTTCATGACATCCACCTGCCCGAGTGAAAGTGACTCGGGAGCACAGCAGACCTAACTTTGACACAGCCTTCAGCAGATTTTTCTTTCCAACCACAGCAAAGATGGAGCAAGGATTTTCTGTCGTCCCAAACAGCCACAAAATTAAAGAGAAGCGATGCTGGCAGCATAAATATTTTAACAGCCCTTATTCATAACTATCTTTTTATAGGCTACTTCTGCTTCAGAGAAAACATCTGCAACTGCCAACAGAAAACATGACAGTGCCAAAAATGCTGACCTTGAGCCACTGCTTCAAGTGCAGTATCTGTCCCTTCTGGTTCATCCAGGCTCCCCAGTAAGAGCTAAGCTGGCACCAACGGCGCCAATCCAGCGACTGTCTTCAGGTGCATTGAACTTCCAAGAAACTGGGCTTGCAAACAAACCCAGAGACCACATCTCAAGTACCTGCTCCCAAGGGTCGGGGCAGCCTTACCTTGGTTGGCTGGGACAAAGGGCCAAACTTAGCCCAGAAACCTGCCACGCGGCAGTTTGTTGAATTACTGCATGAATAATGTCTTGCTGCCCTGCCAGGGAACATAAGATTTACGGAACAGGAAAAAAAAAAAAAAAAACTCAAGATAAAAAAACTTACAGCTATATGACTCAAATGTCATCTTACCCTGAAGTCAACAATCTGAAAGTAATATACTGATCCTTCTAAATTACCTTTTCCTACTCTTTCTACTAAAACAAGAGCAAGTGCCTGAAATAGATTAAGTATCACTTCTACAAAAATGGAACTTACTGCTCTACGTGAAAGATTTTCAGCTTCCAAACTTGTTTCACGAAACCTAATTCCAGAATATCTGATCTCTATTTCCGTTTAATTTTCTGAGTTCTTGACTATCCTGCAAACCTGATTCTAATGGTAATTACCAGACATCGGGATGACGGGTCTAGAAGGTCCATGCCCCAAAGCTACAGACGCGTGAGGTGATCATTCCCATACAGTGGTAGCTTGCTTTTGTTCACAAGTAATAAGTTTAACCGGACAGTCCCCTTTTTATCCTTAATGCACAAGATCCTTCCTATTTGCCATAAAGGATGTCATTAACGGTGTAATTTTCTTGGTGTTTTGTTTATTCCCCTGGAATGGCTTGATGGATGTGGATAATTATCAGACTATAAAAGCCAGCAAATGTGCTATTTTCTATCGCTCTAAATCATCAAACAAATAAAGTGTGAAACAGCATTTTTGAATACAATTTTCCCCTCTAATGGCTTCGAATTATTATCGGGAACAATGAAAATAAATAAGCAAATGTCTTGTGAGTTAAGAATTAAATGAGTGTGCCAGTAAAAAAAAAAAAAAAGTACACCGGCCATGCTGGGATACAAGGACTGGTTCAGAAGCCATTAAAAGATGACATAAGAGGGAATTCACTACTGCAATGTCACTGCTTTCCAGCATCAGGTGTTCTTCAGGGGCCTTCCAGGCTAGCTCAGATTCTGACCTAAAGCTGTCTCATCAAAGTGGGGGATGAGGATGGTTCAATTTTGTCTCAAAAGCTATTAAAACATTTTACCCACAACAAAGCACTGCTGCCTCAGGCAATCCTCGGCCCACCCGTGCCCTCCCCACCGGTTTCTCCTGGTTTAAGGGACACCATTCGCAGCTATCATTAGCTTCGGCAGAGCGCCAGAATATCCCGTCCCTTAGTTCAAGCTTCCCTCAAAGCTTCCAAGCCCTTTTCTTGCTACAGTTGTGACACAGGCTCACAGATTTGGATAGTTACGACACCTTGCACGTCAGCAACTTGGCCTCTCCTTCGCCAAAACGGAACAATTAAGCAATTACTAGATTACTAAATCGCAAGCGCCCGCTCTCTACTAGAGATTGGGCACCACGGGCAGAGGAGGTTCAGCTGCAAGGCTTCGGAAATGTCACTTCAGCCCAATTCCTGTTAGAAGGTAAGAAAGTTAATTTCACAGTGTCTGCACAAGATCTGGCCAAACAGGGCCCACACAGTTTAACATGCTATAATTACTGAAATAAGGAACGCAAACAAAAAGCGAACAGCACATTTAAAGTGCCTAAGACCACACGTCAAGCTGGGGGTTAGTTACCTGTCTTCAAAGCAGATTTAGTTGTGCCAAAAATATTGACCCTTTGAAGATTCAAATGCCAACCTACTCTCGGTGGTGACAGGCAGAATAAAAAGCTATTATTTCAATCTCTGTAAAATAAATGTGTCCATAAATGCATAATCTGAACCTTAGCCTTCAACATCTTTAGCCTCCCTGACAGCAGTAATGCTTCCAAAAAAAAAACCACACAAACCAAGCCTTTGTCTATCAGGAATATTTATCACCCAATAGCAGCCACTGAGAGCCACCACTACATGCAGAGGAGATCCTCGTCTGCAAAGTTCACATCCTCTTTCCAAGACCTGTTTTTTCTCTACAAGGTAAAGTATTTATAATACATCTCCTAGCAGTGTCAAAATAAAGCTCAGAGCAATAATCAAGAGTTTTTCTGTGCTGTTCTTAAAGCTGGTTTTGCAGCCTGTCTGGAGAAAAGGTATTTCAACAACAAGAATGGATTGCTCCTTCGTCGTGGGCACTGTCAGCTCCCTACCCTTCAGTCAGCTCTCCTTTTCCTCACCTTTACTGTCCTCCACATTTAGTAGTCCTTCATCCCTTTCTCCCTCCCAATCTGTTAAAAGACAGCAATCAACACCCCTTCTTCTCCTCCTTATCAGTATCTGAGGTTATCCAACAGTGAATTTGCTTTAGGTGCTCAGTTCCACTTCTCACAATCACCATTTGGAAAGCAAAAAGTCTCTGGCCTCCCTCATCTGTCCCCCTGTGCTGTGGCTCCTCTGCATCAAGAATGCAAACGCGTGCTCCGGAGATAAGACCGCACACGGATCAGAGAGCTCCTTGTTCCTAGGAAAAAACCTTTATTGAGTGTCTGCAGTTTTATCTTTAATGGATCATTTTACAGGACAATAGATGATGGAATTCAGTATCTTTAACCAGCAGTGTCAATGATTTCAAATAATGACATTTTTATTGAAATACACATAGGAAGAAAGATAAACACAGAGGCTTGGGAGTATCTGCTCAAAAAGCCATAATAAGGAGTAAATAGGTAATGACAGAACAAGATTACAACCACACAAGCACACCAAATCAACCTGTCTTCTAAAGCTCAGAGAAAAAATGAGCTCTGAAGACAGCTGCTCAAATGCAGCCCTATGGGAACGAGCACAGGAAGAAAACCAGGACAAAACCTGCTCAGAAAGGTAACAGTGAGCGTTCTCAGCGCTTGTACCGTGGAGGCTATTCCACATAAGATCCCTCTTCCATTAGCGTAGCTGTCTAATTATCAACCCCACTGCCATCCACAATACCGAGAAGTGGCAAGTAATTGTGCTCTTAACAGAACACCCAAGATGAGAAACCTCCTCCTTCCCTTAAGAAACTGTCTGGGCAATTACAGCCCTTCAGTTTGTTCTGCAGCAACATTAGGCAGGATATTTCAAGCCACTCTGGACTTTGTATCGAATCCTAATGGATCGACTGCTGGAAGATTACCAAAGGTTACCAATCACAAGTCGTTAAATCACTCTCATCAAAAGGCTCTTCCGATCTTAAAGCTGCCATGAGCTAGAAATAGCATTAGAGACAGTTTCAAGAAATAGCATCAGACAGCTGCTTTTTCAAATTCTGATTTTAAAGCAATAAGAATTTTTAATAGGTGCACCTGAACAAATAACTTCAGAACATGCACAAGACCACCAGACAATTGAACATTTCACGTTGTTTCCCTAACCTAGAACTAACCTAGAACTGGGTATGAGAGTAAGATTTTTCCAGAGCCCAAATGCAATTTTTAAATACTATTTTAAAACAGGGAGTTTAAATACGAACAACCATCTGGTCTTGGAAAGACTACCAATGTAACAGTCCAGTAAGCTGCACAGCAACAAATGCCGGGCACAAAGCACGAAATTACAAATCACATTGGAGTGATTCTACTTCCACATGCACAAAATAAACCCACAGTCTGCTTCTGCACGCAGTGAATGAGCTGTATATGAAGGGGGTATTTTACTAAGAAAAGGTGTTTGGGGGAAAACATTATGAAATCATTTATTCATTCAGTTTGGCCAAGAAGATAATTAGTATACAATTCAACAGAGATGAATGACTATAATATGCATCCTCTTACCACTTGCTGTTATTTGTTTTGAAGAACCTGTTCACATCACATTTATTTCCCTAAACTGGTAATCAGATTATTAATTACTGGTTCCTTTCATAATGGAAACTGCACCAACACAAAAAGAAGCAAAGATTGTGCTTCAAAGCCCTTACACGGTAAAAAGACCTCAACACAACTCAAGAAACCTGGAGAAAAAGAGGTAACCAGGGGAGATCGCAGATGTTTTATCTGGTGCCAACTGGCTTGTGAGAGCTGCCTCCTTCACTGGGCACCAGCACGTGTTTGCTCCTGCTCACTGCTTTTGGAGAAGAATATAGATAGCTTCCTACAGCAGACCAAAAGAAATCCGGTCGTTAGTAATGAAAGGTATCTTTGAATGCAGAAACCCCTCGTGCTAGAGACGCAATGCCACTACACACATTTCCTTTTGGAGGAAGAAAACATTCCAAAGATGTAACGATCCTCAGCCATCAAATGATGGCTGAGCACACCACCACCTACTTTGAAGCCAGTGCCTATGCTCCATCAGCATCAAAACTAGGAGTGCTATAGCTAGGGTCTGATAAAGGTTGGTGACACAGCTCGTAAGGGTTCCTGTGTTTCATCTACTCAATCCCCCTTGCCACGCTGACTGTCCAGTTGGAAATGAAGTGGCTAGAAACCCAGCACAGACGTTACTTCGAACATTAACTAGTTAACAATCACACAGCACTCCGACGCAGAGTGCTATTTAAGTACTGCCATTACTACAGGCTTCTGTTATTTTAAACTACACTTGCACTGCACTTGGCATCACCCAATGTCAATTTTCTCTCCTGAGCAAAAAAAAAAATCCCTGCTGATTTCTGCCAATGCCTTAACAAAACACGAATACAGACAAAGCTCTGCAGTACCACTGTTGGTTCCCTCTCGTCTAAGCAACCCCCTTCAGGGCCCTGCCAAGCCGGAATTTGCAAGCTCGTTCTCCCACAGGGCCCAAGTCAAATCATGCCGAAAGTTACGTGAAGCATGGAGGCACATCTCCCTCCCATCTTGTCTCAGTGGCAGAGTGCACCGTTCAAAAGGCTCAGTTATTAAAACCAATCTGTGATCCTGTCAGACTTCCATAGATCTTCATTTCAAATCAGGCCTGAGCTTTGAGCAGACACTTTCAAAACGCAAGAATGAGTTTCAGCAAGAGCCTTCTTGGATCAAAGGCACGCTTCTTTCAATCCAGACTGGGACTACCGAGCTGTGATGAATTATTAGTGCTGGCGGAAACGGCAGCACACGCATTAAATGCTGGAGTAGGAGCCCACTTGAAGACACCACTATAAAAATAAGAATGAGATCACAGATCAGCATTACCACCTCTCAAGATCATTATGGGAGAGCACAAAGACGAGCCGTAGATTAGAAGGATCTTCACTTTCCTAGGCTCAGGACAACCACTAGCAGGCAAACCCCAACTTGTGGGAGTTTTTAATTTCAAGAAACTAAACACACACAACAGAGATTGGTGCAAAATGCATAAACTGAAAAATCAAATGGTACCGAAGAATGTACTAATACTGAACCTTCTGCAGTGGATTTAGGCAAGAATAAGAATAGCAAACAGAGCAGAGGTCGTCAGCTGGGAGGAGAAGGAGAAAAAGCACTGATGTGACAGAGCTGAGTGAAAGGAGCAGAGCAAATGGATACCAACAGCCTGCTGCCTGGCTGAGGTCATTTCACCCATTCTTACAGAGCAACAGTCCCTCCTCAAAGGGTTTACACAGCTGATCCCATCAGTCCGAGTCTGCCTTGGCCTTCATGGCATTTTCTCTTGGTGTTAGATGAGAGTGCCTGCAGAAAGGCCCAGAGCACCATGCCTCCCCTGCAGCGTGAAAAGTTATCTTTTAATAATCTATCTACAACAGTGTAACACCACGATAAAAATCCAAGTCTATTAGAAAGAAAAATCCCCACTATTCCAACTGCAGGCACCTCATTTGGAAGATAATCCCCCTAACGCGTCCCTGGGCTCATCGTGCTTTGTATGGTTTGGTTTGATGACTTCACTACATTCAAAACACTCCAGTCCCTACAACACGCCGCTCCCTCGGACGTGTAAAGCAGCCTATCAACTACGCCGGCCCCTTTTTAATGAAGGTTACATCATCCTTCAGGCACAGCACCACCTCCAGGACAAACAGCGCCCTCAGCCCTCGGGGAGCCTGGAGGAAGGCTCGTTTGAATATCAGCAGCGTAGCGTGGTTTGTATTGATTAACTAATGACTGCGGTATATGAGGCTTGAAAGGCTGTATTAATAACTCACTGCTGCACTGCTCTCATTTATCAGGGAATTACAGGGGGATGCAACTCTGCATCTCAATATATCACTCCTTTCGTGAATCTCGGAGCAAAATCAACATGCACACGAATTCTCAATGCAGAAACCCGAAGCAGCTTTCACCTAGCAGTTGTGGAAGATGTAGCAGAGTGAAAAGCTGCTCTGCCTGGTCATACTTTATCTCCCTTACTTTTGATTTCTTTTAATGAATATCAGTGTTCCTTCCTCTATCCCTTCTATCAACAGAAAAGGGTCTTGCTTTGCCAAATCTGCCTGAGAGTAAATGGTGGTGCAGTTAATCTATAAATCAACCTTCACCATAAATTCTACTTTTTCAATCCAAAACTGCAAAGCTGTAAAACAGATTACATGGGATAGCAGAGGCTGGAAGGAAATTTGTGAGCTGCAAGGAGCCCCTCACTGCCAAATGGCCTTCCTCTGCCTCTCCTTTCTCCCCCACTCTACCCCAACAAGCCGATAAATCTCCACTGTCACGGAGTGGAACGCACAAACAGCAAACGTGCACACCCATTTAAAAAAAAGGAAGGCTGCAGACCTTGGGGATCGAGGGGGGTGAGGGAGAAGGCTGCAGAACCTTCTTCTGAATTTCCTAAAGCCAAGAAATGGGTCAAGGAAAACTCAGAAAATAAAAATAAAAATCTCTGTATGGATAGGGAGAAAAAAAAAGGCGTACCAATTCAGAGTCCTCAGTCGCCTTAAGAGCAAAACGCCTCTGTGATTCCTGCCAATCTGCCTTCAAGAAATTCACAGGATCTCCAGGGTGCGAGGGTTACTGAGATCCCAATAATCAAGACTCAAAATCACATCTGATCAATTCAGTGATTCAACCATTGTGTGCAACAGCTCCCTGAGGGAAGGCTATAGTTAGAAGGCAGTAAGTGATGCAAGGGAGAAGTGCCCGTCCCCCCTGCTGCCATACAGTTCAGTATCAAACATTCAATCCAGCTGCTTTAAATGGGATTACATGAAGCCCACAACAAACTGCAACATATGTGAGCGTGTGTTAATGCAGGAGGATGGCGGAGAACACCACGCAGGGGAAACGGGGACAAGGACCCAGTGTCCTGCATTGAAAAAGAGTGAGAGAAACTGGAAGAGTGGAGCTCTGTGCCTGCATTAGGTCATTTTATTTCCCCAAGATCGTTTTCCAGGGATCAACGTTTTCTATCCTGGAGGGAGGACAGGACGAGAATTCTGACTAAGACAGCTGCAGTGCTCCCTAAGACAATAATGAAAAATAAAATCAGCAGTAAGATGCTCAGCACTTGCATATCTGCAGCTGCCTTAGTATATGCTATTAGCCAAGAATAAAGAGGGCTCCCTGTACAACCCACTCCCAGGGGAACAAGCACGTTTTGCTTTAGATCTCCCCCTTAGATCACTCCTAGAAAATGTGCTATTTCCATATTGTTGGTGGCATCAGTAACAGATACTCCAAATTTATTAAAACGTGGATGTTACAAGCAAGTCCTCCCCTGGACTCGTTTTCCTCAGTTCCCACAGAAAGACTTGGCCTGCGCAGACATCATTGCTAGAGAGCAAGAAGAAGGTAGAAACCCTAAAATACTATAACCAAAGTTTTCAGGTAATTCTACATACTTTCAAGGAAGCCGTGTTGAGACCTTTACAACACCGAATTCTAGAGTGGTGTTTAAGAATGTAATCCTATCAGTGACCAGTGCTTTTAACTAATCATATTATTTTAAAATTCCTTGGGTAATTTGTCCTTAATTCTACATAAACTGCTGTTCTGGCAAAAGCGTACTATGTGATATCAAAGTCAAACAGATTAGGCATGATCCACTTTCAACAAGGGAACGTTTTAGAAAGGAGACCATACAACTTAAAAGCTAAAGCTGGCTCCCTCTCTTAATTAAAGGGGGATTAAACATCCATCATGATAAGGAAACAGAGACATTTTATAAAAATTGATTACCATCCTCAGTGTCACTCTGGTTTAACACCTGCAGTTTCTGAGAGGAAGATTACAGTATAGCATCCCACTAATACTTAAAAAAAATATCAAATATTGTTGCAATATGGCAAGATCAGTCACAAAACATCTGAGAAAAGTGACCTTATTACCCAGTCAGCTGTTACCGTGTTGACAAAACATGATGGAGACAGTACTGCCTCCTAAGTGTATTCAATCTCAATTCAATAATTGTGATTACAGGCATTTCAAGTTTCCTTGCGTTCTTCCTTACTACTGGAAGCCCTGCAAAGGTGCTATTGCATTGGCTTCTCATGGGCAAGGGACATGAAAGGTCTCAGTGCTGCTGTTTCCAAGAGGAGAGCCTTTCTGAGGCGCCTTTCTGAGGCTCAAATGAAACCAGCTGAGGCTGCACTGCTCACCACTCTGAAAGGTGAGAAGTGCTGGTTGGTGCTGCTTTGGCAGCATTAGAGCGTGGGGCTTATTTTGTTCCCCTAAATCTGTGTGATTACTACTGCTGCGGCAATTCAGAAGTGTAAAACAACCCTTATCTAACACGGGAAGAGAACCTACATAACGGATATGCAGGACCACAAAGCACAAATATATGCGCTCACACATTTTTGTAGAGATGAAGTGAAATGGCGGAGTATCTCAGTGTTTAAAAATATGCTTTTGAAACAGCAACGGCTGAGACGCATACATTCCTCAATAAAATGCCATAATAACCATGAAGTATTATACTTGGCATTCAGTTTTGTTGCTTCTGTCACTATAAAAAATCAGTCCTCTCTTAGCGTCATTTGACAATATGCTCTATTTTAGATCTCAGCATATGAATGTACAAGGTAATTATACATAATATGTATAATTGATACAGTAAAAACTCCTACCACAAGAGGTTTAATATAGGGCTGCAAAATGAAATACATTCAAACTTTTGGAAAAAAATGAAGACTGACTATGAAAAGGTTGTAATTAAACGACTAATGTGAGAGGGACATTTTATTATAATTTGAGAAACAAGCAAGCAAGAGACTCAGTCTGGCAGCTCCCTGCCTGAGAAGCTTAAAATGAAGTTTCCCAGCAAATTCACGGCACGTTTGATGGATAGTGCCCACACCTTCCATATTCCCTCTTCAGTCTAATCTGACTTATTTTCTAGTTAAGTCAACAGAAGTGTGACTACGATGTAGACCAGATGCATGCACCTGAGAAACAAAGCATCAAAGAGATGATCAATAACAGGCAAGTATATGGCCAGTATAGATATCTTCACAGAAATAATCATACTGGTTAAAGACAAACAGTGCTCATTCTTCTTGGTGTGAGACAAAGCTTAAGAAATAAATTCATTTCAATCTACAAGCACAGATAAATCATTTAAAGATACTGGAAGAGGGAAAAAAAAGCTGTCTTCCATTACCCCCTTTGCTCTCCCCCATCACTGGATGACCCTTTACTGCTGCAGTACTTCACTAAGCACTGAACATCATTTTAACCTGCATCCCCAAGAACTGTGCAGAGAATTCATTTTGCTACAGTCTGTTCTACTTAGCTTATGGAAAGGGAACGGCACAAGAAGCGTTGGCAGCAGGACTTCACTGCAGTGAAAGAGACACATATTAATCAAGGAGTTGTATGACCAAGCAGCTGCTCGTTAGGTTGTACAAAGAAGTCATCTTCAGTTGTTGAACCATAAACATTTATTTCAACTCTCCCACTCGAAGTACCCATTTTGCAAGAGGTATAACCTAGAATTCCAAAGGCAGGAATAAATACATACATGCAAAATAATCCTTCAGTAACCACCCTCCCTGACCTACAGAAGAGAGCGATTGCTTTTGCAGCTTTTGTCCACTGAGGTGGCTTTTTATGGTCTGACTGCATCCTGACTTCCCTGAGAAGGTACTTCACCTCTTCCACAAAAAATCAACATGTCCATTTCTCGTCCAACTCACCTGGATGAGGTCTGGGCAAACAGCCCTATTCCTTTCTCACTGTGTCTTTGAAAAGAAACAGAGCTGGTGGCTTCTCACTGTTCCCACTTGCTACCCTGCAAAGCAGGGCTCTGGTTACACAGCCTGAATTAAAGTAGCCCAAGATAATTTATGAGGGGCATGAAGAAAGAGTTATGTTTTGAACAGTCAATTTTGAGGCAGAATACTACCAATATACAGAGTGCTTGGTTTCACTATATAAAAATCTCTGACAGCCAAACAATAACTCTGCCTCTTATTTTAGAGCTCAACCCCAAACTGGTAGACTTCGTAACTCTCCACACTCCTGCTATTCCCTGAGGTGCTTCTAAGATGATCACTGTCAGAGTCAAAGAGTCTATAAAAAGGATGAAGGAAGCTGGGAAATTTCCACAGTGGTAGTGCCAGAAAAAACAGAACTAACATTTTAGCCATCTCCCCAGTAAAGCCAGGCTGCACCACTGGAATTTCACCGCTGAAGTCCACGAGCTCCCCCAGCTGACCTCTGGGATCACTGCAACCGCATCCAGAAGATGGGTTATTGCTCATGTGCCTGGAAAGTTCCAGTCTGCTCAAAATGGTATTCCGATTTACCCCTCAAAAGCCCATGCTTCTTCACAGAAGAGCTTAAGAGCTCATTAACAGAAGTTGTCAGAGTGAAAACGAAAAAAGAAATGACTTGGGCAAGTGACATACTCTTGCCTGCTGCTTCAGGGAACAGCAAGAAGGCCTGCCAAACCAGCAGTGGCATCCTGTCACAATACATCTATTTTTTGCCTTATGCAGTTATCTATGTAAGAAGCTCACTTGAACAGGAAAATGGTTTACCCAAAACATGGCCTAACCTCAAAATCCTCATTTTTCCCCCACCATGTACGTAAGGTTTACAGAACCAGTTACCAGAAAATAAAACCTGTACATCTGGATGAAAAAATCCCAACCTCCCCTCCTTTTAAGCATGGTAAAAGTGCCTTCTTTTCCCTCACCTCAGCCCCCAACCAGGTGCATGGCACATCCCATTATTTTTAACCAGCAAGACTTGAGTTCTTTCATAAGAAAATTTTATGATCTCTTTTATCCATTTATAAGCAGCAGTGGCTGAACTTTTCAACAACTAAAATCCCTCTTAGGGAGTATCAGGTGTTCCCTAGCATCTCCCCTGAAATCCTCAATAGGATTAGACAGAAATAAAAGCTACTAAGAACTTCTAAGACTTGGTATTTAACAGACATGATTTTCAGTCTACGATTTCTAGTTCTTTCTGAATCTTACCCAAATTCATACAAGCATGCTACACACAGGTGTTTTGGGTTTCCCTTCTTGAAGGATTTCTTTGTTTTTCTACTATGCAATCTGTATATACCACAGGAAAAAATAAAAAAAAAAACATAAGAACATAAGGAAAAGGCAGTTTTGCACAGATGAGGCAACAGCTTCACACAATGAGTTTATCATCCTTATGACAGACACAATATGTTGTTATCCACATATTGTTATTTACAGAACTCAGAAAAATCAACCCAAACAACAAAACAGAAAAGCCACCGACACTGACATGAAAATCCCAAGATACATATAAGTAGAAAAAGTTTAGTTCAGGCCACAAATATTAGGATATATTTCATTTAGTACCTGTCCTCTCACTTTTGCTCACAATGTCAGAGCTTGTTTGTTCCTAAGCAGAGCAGCCATTACTTGCATGTTGTAACCTGCCTCTCTTTTCTGTCCTTATTTTTGCTTTTGAAAGAGAACCCTCTGTTCTGGGCCCAGAGCAAAAAATAAGCAAAAGACAGGTAGAGTAGAACTCATAACACGTAAGTATGGAAGGAGTGGTCAGATACAGCCACGGCCACGCAACACTAATGCGGACATCAAGGCCAGCCACCTGTACAACTCCTAGAGCAGCTAACTCGTGTGTGCTGACACCGCCACGCTGAAGAGGGGGCTTTGCTGATGGTCACTGCAATGTCTGTGCAAAGGAGAGTAAGCGGGTCTCGTGTGCTGGTGGCACCACCTACTGGAGGTGAGGGCCTAATGAAAACGATTTTGAATGAACCACTTCTAAAGATGAATTTAAAAATTTGACAGTATCTAAAATGAAAGCATGTAACATTTCATTCATTATCCAGAGAGATGTTCCTTGAGATCAAGCTTAACTGAGGCATCATAAGCGATTCTGCAAAATCCTCATGCATCGAACGAGGGAGACTAAGAATCACAAACGCTGTGGCAACAAATTTCCTGACACGTTGGGAAGATTTAAAATGTTCACATTAAGACGACAGCTGAATGTTACAGATCCAGCCCCTCCTTCCACTCCTTTTCAAGCCTGTGGAAGAACCCTATATCCATTCATCATAGCATCTTTGCTGTTGGTAGCTTTTATATGCCTGCAGGCACTAACAGCCTGGAGATATGTGGTGTCACCGGGGACTCATATTGCAGAGATGGGAGGATCTTGTCTGCCAGTGCCAGGGCACAATGACAGCAGTTTCACAGTGACATTTAAGCTCTAATTTGCACGCAAATGTCAATATTTATTAGTCATATCAAGATCTTCAGCAAAGCTCTTCTGGGTTGCTAGAGTCTCTCTGGTTATACTTTTAAATAGGAGGGTTGAGAAAAAATAATACTGGCTCTTGTTAACTTATTCCAGATCTCCTAGGTTATTAATTTCATCCTCATCTATTGATTACTTTTGTGTAAAGTTATTTCCAACCGGTCTATGCATCAACAGTGTTGGGAAATGCTTATCGTTATTCTAAGAACTGATCATGAAAAAGCAGTGCTTGGACCTACCTTGTTCCTGGATTTGAAAGCATATTTACGTATCTAAATAATGGAAATTTTAAAGTAACACATGTCCCCTGCCTACAAAATGATGCAACAACAACAACCTTTCACTATTAAAGGGCCTCTGGAGCACCTATACATTCTTATCATCGTTTGCTCATGTGCATCAGTTTTCTGAGAAGCCCCAAATGTTGAAATCTGTTTTAATCGTAACTGCAGCAAGTGTCCCTAATTCTGCTACTTTTCTACAAAGTTGGGAATTAGGCCTCTAACCTAGTTAGCAATGAAGAAAATAAAATTGCTTTCAAATATAGAGTAGGAGAGGGGAAAAATAGAAAGTGAGAGATTAGGTAGGCCTTACGGAATCGGGTAGACTTGAAGAAAGTGACTTTGCAGTGATCTCTAAGTACAGGGCAAAGGTACATAGTCAGCATCTATCAGTACTCTGCCACTTACCAGGATTTTGGCTCCCCAAAATGCAAGTAGTTGATACTGTAGAGATCCATGTCCTCTGTATGCCAAGCAAACGTCGTCTTCCACATCCCAAAGTAGAGGTACGGAGTGTTTACTCCTTCTATAATAATACCACACTCATGTTCCACCATGTCTAAGAGGGTGTTCAGATTGCCAATATTCCATTCTTCCACATCCTATAACACAAAGTAATGTTTTGTACTGGTACATAACAGGACTTGCTATAGCACCCTAACAGACCACAGCTTCTTTTCAGAACCTTAAAACGTGGATATCCTAGTGTAATCCGGGAGGGTTCCTGTATTTGCATTAATTTATTTCCACCTGCTGCCAGAAAGCTTACTTTTTATGTTCATCAATGACCATGAAGAGGATGCATTACCACTGCTTTGTGGTAAAGGGACTGATTACTAGCTAAATGTGTTCTCTGAAGAGGCACTTGTACTCCATGATACTCAACTATTAAGTAATAAACTCAATAAACTCTACTCATAAACTCAAGATAAACTAAAGGTAAAAACCACTTCTCTCAGTGACATTCCATCCAGATGCTCTTCACCTGGTGAACACGTATCAGATGATGAGAAACACTAGACTGAAACGTAGCCAAAGTGGCAGAGGACTCTACATCAGCTCAGTGCTTCAGATAAAGAATAGGGAAGACAGCTTTGTTATTATCAATATTTAAACAGAAAAAGCAGTAACGGGAAGTGTTCTCAAACTGGTAGCTGGTTTCCTCAGAAATCTATGTTTATTCCAATTAATTCCTTATTACACCACATTGATAATAAAAAGACAACTTTTACACCAACACACAGTTTATACTGTGGCCAATCGTACAACACTCCAAAAATGATGCAACTTTCTACTCAAAACTACAGAAGAGGGGCGCAGCGGTAAATTAGCCGCCTACACACAGTAAGAAAACAAGCAACCTTTATCATTTACATTCGAAGAAATCACACCACACATACTTTAAGCAGAGGATGTAATTTCACCAAGGAAAAGCCAAAACGGTTTGAATTGTAACATAAATTAGCACACAGGTGTGTTATGCCCTAATGTAACTGTCTACAGAGAAAAAAAAAAAAAAAACAAATGTAAAGAGTTTAGTTGTATCAATTACCAAAAAACTGCAACAAGGGATAACAAAGTGCTTCTGATGAAGGGCCCAGTTCCTTGAAATACTGCTTTTCCAGCAAGGTACAGGTGAAATATGTTTTATTCTCTCTTTAAATAAACTAGCATGAAAGAGATAAGGACCAGCAGAATACTTTTAATTTACCCACATGCTGTCATACATCACAAGTCCAGTTTTCTTTAACCTTTTCTGCAAGCTTTATACAGCTTTCTGCCACATGTTTCCTAAGAACTCTTTCAAAACACATTTTCCCTCATTTTTCTAGTAAAACTAAGCTTTCACAGGCTTCATTGCCTCTATTATCCAGAATCTCTAGGGGCAGTGGAAATTTTAGTCATCATTTATTAATGAGTGAAAAATAAATATGTCCTTTACTTTTAAGTTGCTAAATCAAGCAAATTCTAAATTACTGTTCCTTAATAAGTTAAGAGCAATAAAGGGAAGTCAGTGAACACATTAAAAAAAAAAAACAAGGAGCCTTTTACTTACTGCATCATATAGTGAGCCGCTGATATCAGCCCCATAAATTGGTGAGACAAACGTGAGATTCTTCCAGTACTTGCGCTCCAAGTCTTCAAAATCTTGATGGCGTGGAGTACAATACCTGATAAGAACACAGAAGAGGTAAGGATGCAACAAGTCCCAGGGAAGACTCACCACAGACATAAAATGACTGCCAGGAAGAGTGCATTTCTCAGCACTGGGAAATGCTGAGTTGGAATTGCCATTCCCACCAGTTCACATTACAAAAAGGCTTGTTAGTTATAGTTTGGGAAGCAGATTCCATACAGCACACAGTATACTGGACGTGGAACATGTTTTTATAGCATCTGCCATCTAATTATCTCGAACCAACGTACAAATTACAGGAAACAAATCTAGATTTTGTTATTACACCATAAAAGCATATTAAATTCAGCAAGGGGTGGGGGAAGAGCAAAGAAAAATGTAAGGTGGACTAAGGTCATGTCATAATGCACGGATATAGCCGAGCACAGAACTCAGGTCTTCTTGCTTCTAGTCCTGCAACTTACGCTAGTGAACTTTTCATTTCCTAGTGGCTGTAAAAGTAAGTTAATAATCAAAGCAGGCAGACTCAGAGGTTACTGAAGATGCATCTCATTTTTAATTCTGCTCAGATTCATGTTATTTACTGCCTCTTCGATCCTTCTACAAAACCTCTTCATGAGTATGGACAAACAGGATGAGCATTTAAGTGAAGCAGATCCTCATCCTAACAGTGCATGAGGTGAAGTTATCACAGTCTGCTGAACACAGGCAAGGAACGTGTATAGGCTGTGTTAGCAAATGTCAAAGTTGATTGCATAACATCAGTAACGTAGAGTTAAAACTCATGGTAGCCCGGAGCTCTGGGAAAGCAACTCTGGAAAAACAATGCAACTGCAGCTTGTATCAGTTAGGTTGTCCCAGCGAACTGAGGTGTTCCCAATGTTCCCATGTTCAGACAACACTTGCTATTAATATTAGCTCAGGCACTCATATTTGTACCTGAGCAATGGAAGACATTTCCCAGAACATCCATTAATATACCAAGAGCTCTTCTTGGAGCCACAAATGATTCTTTTCAGGCAGATTCTTAGCCAAATACTGACTTCAAAGAATTGTCTATACCAGCTCCCAGAAAAAGATCAAAGATACACCAAACATATCAAGTTATGAACTCGTTTGAGATTCTGGATGTCAGCCATCAAGAAAAATTTGTTTCCTCCAAAATGCTTCCTATTTAACAAGGCAGACGACATCTTTTCATTTTTTCTTCAGGCTTTCCACACTACTCCCCCATTCGCAAGGTGAGCATAGTTAACGCTAACATACTTCTCGCTATTAGCCAGACGCCGGTACTCTCCCACAGTCATTGGTTTCTTCTGTATGTTGTACTGGGTGAATAACCCCGACTGGCCAGTAACCACCTGCTGAATGGGAGCTGGGATAACCATATCATCTATGTCATCATAGGTTTTTCGTGGCTTCCATTCCTTGGGAGGAATCACCTGTAAGAGGAAAAAAAAAAAACTTCAAGTTCACAACAGGCAAACACAACTTTTACTAAGGAAAACAAGTTAAATGGAAGGTATTTCACCCTGCTGTGTGTTAGCAGGTAACAGCAGCATCTCAAATAACAAGCACATATGACATGACACCTGTTCTGCAACCGCTGAAGTACAGTACTAGCTGACATGTTTAGAGGGCTGGTAGCCTGCCTGCCAGCTGTGCCATCAGTACGGGGTCACAGGAGATGGCCAGTGAATGAAGAACAGATCCACAACTACTGCAAGGAAATACACTGCATGCCAAGAGGACTGCACGTGCTTTCCCTCCAGAGCAGCATTCCTCTCTCACCTGCCATTCCACAACACTGCATGAAGGCTCAAGAAGCTTTATTAATACGCTGTAACTCTACAACTCTGTAACCTTTTATAGTAGTCTACATCACTGTTCCACCTAGAAGTTCACTGACACTAAGGGGGGGAGGTGGTTGTTGCTGCTTTGTTTGTTTAATTTTATATTCGGAAGGGTCACAATCCTGTCGCTTTATTCCTGTTGGTACTCCTGCATTCTAGGGGACACGTCAGGGGCCCAACATCAAGGGTAAAGGGTAGAGAAGAACAAAAGAAAACTGGGGAAAACACATCCAGGAAAAAAACACCGCTGCAAAGCAGCGCTGAATCTGGAAGAAAAAGCTGTAATTTTAAAGAGGAGAGTTGCCAATAATTCTAGGCTCACGATCAGAGAACAATCAGTAGAACATTCAGCGGGCATGTGGAATTAAAAAAATAACAATAAAAAAATCTACAATCTAATTTGGTGTAAGGATTTACAAAAAAAAAGTTACAGGAACATGAAGACAAGTTATTGATTTTTGTGCGCATGGTTCCTTTAGGATATGATGAGCTCTGCTTCCACTAAACAGTTCTGAACTGCAGTTGCAGTGGAGACACAAAAATTAACTTGAAATGCTGAGATTTAGTCCTACGGGTAGAGTAATTTCTTTAGAACATCTGGAATTCACCAACAACCTTTATTAAAATAATCTACCCTAGCGGACTCACAGAACATAATTGCTAGTACACTTGAGTGGACAAGGAAACATAACACAGAGCTTTTTATCAATACTCTGTTCTACTTAGAACTGTAATAAAAACAGTAATTGACCTATTTTAGAAGAAATAACTATTATTTCATGCCTAACAGCTTTACTTCTCTGCTGTGGTTTATTAAGTTCTGCTAAATACCACGTTTAACAACTACCTTGTCAGAAGAAATGCTCTCTCAGTCTATGGAGTAACATGACACTTCCACAGAAACAGTTCGAATCAGTTCTATTTTTCTTCCAAGCAGCAACATTTAAAGTATTGGAATTTAAAAGTGTCACAGAAGATTTCTTATAATGTTTCATTGATTTCAGCGTAAAGACATGAATGTGAATAGGAGGCAGAAAAAGGTTTCAGAGCTGGCCGGAGAACTATTTCCAGAAGATCAAAAAGGCTTTTGGATACCTTTAGGAATCTCACACACATACACAGCACATTTACAGGTGTAGATTCAAGTTCGCCTAAGACAGTAGCTCAGAACATAAAAAAGGTAAGAGCAAGAAGTTTGCATCCATTCATATAAATATGACTTAGGAACTCTGTCCCCATCCAAACCTAGGTAGACTTGAAAAAGCTTGATCCTTTACCCCAACCGTCTGGGGGTAGCTGAAAAACCTCAATATTTCTCTATTTCCAGCAATAGACTTGGGACATGGCAATACCCTTCACCCATCTCTGTAAGGATCGGGAATATTCTTGCTTTCCTGTTTGGGGTCAGGAAAATACATTCTTTAAATAAACACTTCTTCCTCTCTTATGAAAGGCCTGTAACTCCTTCGCCTTTCCTCTCTGTAAATCAAAACAAAGAGTTTGCAAGTACAATTTACAAAAACGTTCTCCACTTGACCACATGAACAAAAACTACTTTTGAGCGCACAGGCACCTCACATAAAAGAGTCTCAGGCAGGCAGCCTTCAGAAAGCTCTCAGCCACTGGAGCTAGGCAAACTGACCTTGGCAATCCCTGCTCGGTGAGCTCCTTGCGATTCAATGTAGGCAATATATTTCCCGAAGTCCCGAAACTCCTCGAGGGTGGGACGAAAGGTCATGATCTTACAGCCAGGATTCTGCGGACTTGGGTTTTCAGACCCCATATTTCCACTATGGTGGCGGCACCTGAACAGCGAAAACAAAAGGGAGAAAAAGAAGAAAGGCACAAAAAAGATAGTTAATTTTTTTATGTTCTTTCCATGTGCTTTAATAAAATATAGAAAGGCAACAATACATTTTTCATTTTTCTCTCTCCTCACATCTGAGAAAGTATTTGTAAGTAGCATCCTCCAGCATGGCTATGAAGGGTTTCTGACCAAAAATCCAAGTAGTCTATTTGATAGCAGGGCCCCAAGAAGTATCAGGGAACTCCACAAGGTGTTCTATGCACTTCTCCATTGTTTTTCTAAGACATCAGAAGCTGTAACGAGTGACAGAACTCACTTCTAAAACAGTTAAAATCACTGTGGTGAATTCTTATTTCCATATAGGAGAAAGCCACACTAAGGTGAGTATATTTATTATCGTGTAACCAAATCTACACTTGAGCAGGCCAGAGGAAACAACGATGTTAGGAATACCAGTGTCACACTTCAGAGGTCAAATATGGCCTAAATATAGCATGTAGACTTGACATCGGGCCCCTCTGCTCATCATATGAAATGGTGTCTCCCCAGAACAGCACTCAAGAACGAACTTCTCAGTATCTTCAGCATCTGTGCAGTGCATGCATGGAACTAGCTGCTGCCCCCTCACAGCTCCCCATCAGAATGCTTTTTCCTTTTCTATATTTATTATATATATATATATATATATATATATATATATAATAAAAAAACAGCTTTGACCAATGCATTAGCACTGTATTAGCAATATATTTCTTCTATTTTTGGGGGGTGCTAGGCTACATAAAAAATTAAAAAGATGGCTTTTTTAAAAAATGTAATTTCCTTACACTTTGATTGTATTTGATATCTACACAGACAAAATTAAGAGCCAGACTATTCATTAAAAAAAATCTAGATGTCTAAGTGTTCAAAGCGTCTTTCAATATGAGAAATAAAATTGCTCAGTTTACTCCAAAATTCACAAGGGAAAAAAAATCCAAAATAATTCAGGATGCAATCCCAATTTTGAAAACAGACCTTTTAAGGCTACTTTAGAAACTCATAAGGCAAACAAAACCTTTTAACGGCATTTCAGCCGCCAGCACAGCCACGGAGCCATCCTCCATGTCAGAAAAGCACCACGGCGCTCCCGCTGTCACCAGAGGGCACCGCGGGGCTTTCAGGGAATAGCACGAGGTGCAGCAACGCTACGGCAACTGCGGCTTCAAAAATCGCAAGTGGGATGGGATTTAAATTGATTTCGACCTAGCGAAAAAGTATTCCAGATGCTACTAGAAGTACTCGTCGTGTTAGGGAAAGAAGAAAGACAGTCTGCTGTATCATGGCTTTAATCAGAGCGCATGGCACTGAACTGCTTCTCCAGAGACAGGCAACTAAGGAAATGTCCCGCCGAGATGGACAGACAGCATCCAGCTCTCCTGGGGCATCAAGTTTTCCTTTCCAATTCTAACTGGGTTAAATGTATTTCCTTTCAAAGGGAAACAAACAGTTTTGACTTGAAATTTCAGAATATTTTCAAAGTAACTTTTGCATCGGATTTGTTTCAGAAGAGCGGTCTGCCAGCCCGCACCCCTCCCCAGCACAGCTCTCAAAGTAATCCCAAGCCTAAAAACAAGCCAAGGCTCTCCTGCATCCGCGGTGAACAGACAATAAACCCAAGCATCCCACAGCATCCCTGAGCCAAATCAGCCCAGTAAAAAGCTGTGGACCCAGTCCCTTAGCTCAATACATCACAGATTCCCACAACGACTGCGTTTCTGACAGAAACCCCTGCTAGCTGAGACATACGGCCCTGTGCCGGCCCCTCCACCTGCAGGGTGACCCCGCCTGAAGAGATTTCTGACTGCCTTGCAGAAAAGACTTCCCTGTGTTTCAGGATCAGAATTGGAAGATAAGAAACATCAGATCTATACCTACACAAGTGTTTTCTAGAAACATTAAAATAGCAAAGAGCACCTCCTGCCCCTGGAGCTGAGCAGGGCCCGGCTCAGGGCGGCCACAACCGCAGGCGGTATTTGGGAAGGCGCTGCTCTTCGTCAGCAAATGGCGGGGGCTGGCCCTGGTGAAGAGTCCAAAGCAGAAGAAAAGCCAGTATCGGAGAAGTGGGGGACACAGAGAAACCAACCCCGAAATCCTGTTCAAATGCAATCGCATTGAGGATACTTCTGCTATTTTTAAAGCAGGACCAGAAATGCCACAGGGCCACGCAGCAGGAGTGCGGTGCCGTGCTGCATGCAGGCTGCTCTGGCGTATCTGGCCCTGAGAGAGAGAAACCCTGAGGAAAAGCCTGCCAGCACCATCTGCTCCAGGGAGGCCTTCCCAGTATTTGCAGCTTTGCCCACAACCAGGAAAGGAAGAACAACAAAAAAGTAGTTCTATCCCATCTTCTCACGAAGATGCCCTTCGGCAACTTCAATTTTTACTCAATGAACTGGGAGAGAATAGTCCAAAGAAATCCTCAGACAAAGCAGGGAGTGGGGTGGGGCTGGAATCCAAAACTACTTCCACAGTTTGACCAATTAATTAAAGGCTTTACTCAGCACAAGAACGGTACTTCGCGGCTCTGCAGCACAGAGCTGGTAAAGCACACTGAATATTTCCATGTTTAACCCCACCTCTTTATCCTAAGGATACATCTCCACGTGTTTCCTAGATAACATTTGCTGCAATATACGTTCACCTGACTAAATTAACCACGCCATTACAACAAAAACTAGCCACGGAGCTCAGGTGAACAGAGAACCAGCTCCAGCCACATCCCCTCCACCTCAGCAGCCCTGAGGAGCTTGGTACCCAGAGCAAGCCTTGGGAGAAGAGGATTTCTTTCTTAATTCCTTTGCAATAGCAGCACTACAGAAGTTTAGATAAATAGCGGCAGCATTCCCTGTTAACCCCTCAGCTCCCAGTCCCACAAGGGGCCATGGGAGCAGGAGGAGCCGGAGGGCCGCTGAGGGGAGCCAGGCGGTGCTGCTGCGTTACACGATCGAAGTAGAGGCCACCTCGATACAACACTGCTGTAATAAGCTCGCTGAGAAAGATTTCACAGCAGAATCCAACTGTTTTGAGAACACTAAAGCCATTTTGCATTCAAGGCTCTGCTGTACAGCAGAGTGGATGGCGACAATGCGAACTACCTCTTCTCTCTTCACTAATAATACTGAAAAGGACAATTTTGCAGAAAGAGTCTAAGCCCCCTATTAGTTCATGAAAAGAAGAATTAAGGTATTTTTCTCAGCTGGGTGCACTCTGTTTCTTTGTAAGAGTGAGTAACAACGTGAAATATTATGAAATACCTTCTAATTTGCAGTGCTGGTAAGGAAACACTACAACTTGTCTCCAGAAATGATCTCAGCGGACACAAAGAGCTGAGTTTTTAATTTCAATGACTTTTACGTGAGACTTTTACCTCTAAAACTGATGTGAACTAAGACACTTTTGTGACTGAAATCCTACACCTGTTGATTGAAAGCTCTGTATAGCACAGAAAAAGCCTACGAAACCCAGCTGAGATCAACGACTTGTGCTTACTAAAGGACTTCCAGAACCCGGAATCCTGTCTTTCAGTGAAAGGCTTGGGACTTTTCAAGCAGTTCCCCACGGCTCGGGCACTATTGATCTTTGAGGAGTGGAATAATGCCAACTCATCCTCCTCGGGCTTTTGAGTCAGGGGGTAACTTTGACTACAGGTAGAGACTATTAGTGGAAATGAATCTGTCCTAGCGCTGGAGCTGAACACTGCACACGTACCCAGGGCACACTTCTGAAAGCGTAAAACAAGTCACTACTGCTGGTCCTACAAACTACCTGTTATCAGTCCAGATCTCAACAAGAGAAAACAGCAGATTTGTGACATAAGACTCATTTTGTTTATACAGCAGCACCAAAAGACCATCTTTAATCTTGTAAAGCAAACCATACTCTTCAGAACCCTTTAAGAAGGCATGGGGTTTCTGTTTAAAGGTAAAACTTCTGCCCAGGCTATGCCCTGCTGCCATGCACATTACTGCATACAATTGACAAAAATACTTTGGAGTGACTTTCCAAAGGTGCAATTTTACATCATCAACCCCACCAAGCCTCTTACTGGCTCTTTGTCAAAGGCAGTGAAGCCCAACAACCAAAATTCACTAAGGTGAAGAAGACCACCCTTTGGAATACATGCTTGAAGGGCAAAAGCAGAAAGCATGGATTCAAATCTGGTAGGGAAAATTACCACATGGCAACGACGGGTAGCAAAAATAAGTTTGTTGGAAGAAAATTCATAGCATCCACAGCAACTCCACAAGATTTTACTTGGGTTGTGTTAGAAGAGGCTGAAAAGGAAACTTTTGAATATATGAAATATCCTCCCAAGAGCTCTCTGCAGCCTGGTACCAGCAGAGAGCAGAAAACATGCACACTGACCCACTTGTACTCGTGGTGGGCACGTGCTCTGGCAGCAGCATCACACCCCTCTGTAGGAAACAGACTACAGCCATCCAAATTTCGCAGAATAAACAAAGCGTCTGGCCTTGGTTTGAAGCAAGAGGAAATTTCACAGCAGTACCAACTTGGATAGCTACTGAGCTCCCGTCCATGGCCATTTGCTCCTCTCCTGTGCCAAACAGGATTACTGTGGTGCCACAGAGCGAAGCCATCAGGGAGCTGACGCCGGTTACATGGCTGTGCTCTAAACCACGGCTGTAATCACCAGCACAGGACTCCTATGGCAACAGTGCAAAGCCACCATCTCATCAAACCACAGCCTTGCCACGAGACAGAAAAAGCATTTCAAACATCCGAAACAGTTATAGGAAAAGAGTCAGTAGATAAAACTTTTCTGGAAGGCACGCTTGTAGCGAGTTCTCCTCTCTTCCCCAGACAGATGAGTTTATCACCCGCACAAACTGGAGTTCGTACGTGTCTTAACACGGATCGAGGGTTACTGGTGCTCTTCAGCCGGATTGCCCTTTTATTACAGAACACTGAACATACTAACTCTTAATCTAATCAATGCAACAAACATCACTGCACTTGTAATACCAGTAAAGCTGCTGTTAGCAGTTAAGAAAATTAAGTTCTACAGTTCATTACACTATGCAAGGACAGTGAATTATAACACCCTTGCAGGAGACCATTTAAGGACAACATAATCCACAGCAAGGCAGGGAAATACAAATCTCCAATACTGAAAAGGGAAAAAAAAAAAAAGATCTAATGGATTATTATAGCCCTCTGGATCTATCAGAACAGTCGAAGCTTGGCAGCACTGCAAAACAACAGGAAACTGAATATCAGTGGTAACAAATTCTCTAACCTCGTTTCAACACCCAAATTGTTAAACCTTCTGGTTTCCTTATCTGACAATTTCCCTTGGAAACTCGTATCCATTGATCCGAATACACTTATTAAGCCTCCCCTGCCCTTCCAGCATACTGACAACAAAAAGACAGGTCTGGCTCACTCCAGATTTCTCAGCATAAGGTAGGCTGGACAGCATACTGAGAACTCCCCAGTGCCTTTACGTATTTACCACCAGCAACCACGACAGGCCTTACTTCCTTGTCACTGCAAAGCAAGCTGCTGAGAACGTGCTACTGTGCACCCTCTGGAAACTGCTGCCGAGTGTTCAGCAGGCTGGAAATCCATCCTCACCTCACGCTGCCCTGTCCATGCTAACGCCTGCGCCCAGGGCAAGGCTCTCGAGGGAGACCACTTCGCTGCGAAATAACTGCTTTCCCCACAAGTAGGAGAAATGTTAAAACAACTACTTCTGTCAGTGCTCGGAAAAGGGAAAACCTGTAAAAGGGACTTAAAACTCGTGCGTATACCTCGCTACCCTCAGTTAAACTGCCCATCGGGGTGGTTTCATGCCCCTTCTCAGACGAGGCAAGCAGCTGCTGATTAGGAGGAGTGCAACAGCAAACGAAGCGTGGGCGGAGGCAGAGCAGCCTCCCTTGCCTGCAGTAAAGCACAGGGTGCTCAGCAAAACCAACCTGTCTCACAGAGCCATCGCCCAGCACCAGGAGCAATGGGGATTCACAGCCTTGCAGGTTTTTTTACTTCCCTCGGTGCTCTGCTAGGCACTCGTGGAGGCACCAGAGCTGTGTGCAAGTGCGGGCCGTGAGCAGCCTCTTCTCTTCAAAGCAGGGGAAAGCCTCTGCCCTGAATCCTGCCCAGCCTACCTCGCATCCCTGGTAAACGTAAAATGAAAATAAGTTCAGTTTGAGGGGAAAAAAATAGTCTGATCTTCAACTGAAAATACTGTTAAAATTGCATTTAAAAAAAAAAAAAAAAAGATTTTAAGTGTGCCTGCATCAACTTCTTGTTTTGGATCACTATTTGAGGCATTTCACACACACAAGGTGGGAAACCTATTCACAAATGATTCTTTAAGTTTACTTTTAACTCATTATTCGACTGTTGAGTACTGAGTGCAAACACTAATGGAAACCTCATGTGTTTATTTGAAATGACTTTTTTTTTTTTGATGAATTAGGCTGGAACTCAGAGGGCAGATTCTTCTGTTTCTATCGACTTCCTTTCTCAGCACGTCAACTGCGCTCAAATTTACAGCCAGCTTCTCGTGGATCGGGACTATGGAAATTTCTTAGCAGAACAAGAGATAAAGAGTTGCAAACCATCCCCGCTGTACATAAAGAGGCGATTATGTACCCTGAGCGTTCGGAAGGGTTACAACAAGCATCTGCAGCACTGTTCACTGCTTCCCCCTTAGCTGCCGAGAATCAGATTTCAGCATTTCGCGTGGATTCGCAAGTTTGCAGCTCCTGCTGCTGCTGCTCAGCCCACTTTGAAAGGGCCGATCTCCTGGAAGACTACAGCACGAATTTTAACCCAAGGCCTTTTCCACAAAGTGGTCCCTATGGTCAGCTCGTTACCTTTTTGCCCTCGAAGTGCTCTGAGCTTTGTCCATCCTGCAAAGGGTTTAAGCAAAGTCACAGAGAGATGAGGTACACAGGCGGCATTTCCACGCAGGCACAGCAAGCGCCCATCGGCCGAGCGCGGAATTCTCGGATTGTGACAAATTGGAACATCCCCTGTGACACCCCGCAAGCCTTCCCCAGACCTCCCAATTCTCCTCTGCTTGAAATCGAGCAGCATATGTAGCTCATTAGAGTAAAATAAAGTTTTCCCTTAAAACATCTTCTAGCTGTAAGCGTACAGTTGCTCATACATCTCTTCAAACTGCAGCAGAATTGTTTGAAGTCACAAACGGCATTTGAAAGCAGAAAACGTGTTTAGAGTTAAGAGCAATAAATTTGTTAGAGATTAAAACAATTACTGCCTGAGTCAATGCAGTCAACAGCCTCCTGTGATGCTTATTTCTGACTGAATTCAGAATCGTTACACGACTGCCTCTCCTCCTCACATTCACTGCCGCACTGAATGGGCAAGATAAACTAAAAATGAACGAGTGTTATAAAAAATAGGCACTAAAAAGACAGACAAAACCCGAGAGGCTTAGCATGCCATCACTGAGACAGAACCTAGAACCAAGCATCTTACAAATCCCAGTTATATGCCGGGCCAGTAGTTATCTTTACAGCCCTTTACTACCTTTATTATCTTTAGTGCAAGGCTATTAAGTACATAAAATCAGCCGGATTGGTCCTTTTGAGATTCAGCCTCATTGCAATTACTAGAACGCCGGAGGAATGCCTTTGAGTTAAAATGGGCTGAATTATTTCTCCTCCAAGAATAAGACCCCAATAGGCAGGGGCGCATTTTGCTCAGCAGCCCTCTGGGATACCCACGTTTAAGAGCTGCTGCCTGCCCGGCACCACTTACACGGGCATACGTCAACGCCGGCCCCAGCAGCTCCGCTGTCACTCAGTGTTACTTCAGGTTAACTTTGTGAGAACGTCAGAGCAACGCAAGGCTCACCACATCAAACCAGCAGCCCACTGAAAGCAGCGCCTTCTTCCAGAGCGGGAGCAATCGAGGATAACAAGCGCCTGTTCTCCGTATATTCCTGTTCACTTGGAACAAGGATTCACAGTCTCAACCCACAACACTCGGATCCAAGGCAGCAGCGCTGCAGACCTTGAAATATTGTGAAGTAACCCGCAGACTGCTACCAGAAACCTTCGTACCAGAAGACTTGACTGCTGCATCACCTCGTAAGCAGGGGAGCTCCTGTACCAGCCTAATACCTTAATGAGGACTAATTCCCCACAGCCTTCTGGCCACAAACCTGCCAGAACTCCAAGCCCGCAGCAACGTTCTCAGCAACTTGCTCAATTTCTTCTCTAGGTTGCTCCAGATATTTCTGAGACAGAATTTCCACAGATTAGCTGGTTAGATCATTGCATGCTCTAAATGCTTTTGAATATTTCGCCAATATGAAGTCAAAATCTTGGTTGCCTTTTTTTTTTTTTTTGCACAAGGTGCTTACAGGTCCTGCACGGGGTGGGCGTGACACACTGACCCAGATTCCAGGCTTAAGAGCAGCTGCACCACCAGAAAATCATTTGCTCGGGAAGAGGCTGAGCAGGAGCAAAAGCCAGCAGGGGGAAGAGCAGGACCAGGAAGCATCTCGTACCTCGTGCACCTCCGGATTGCTCTTTAGCAAGAAATCCTGTCCTCAGCTGCACCTGTAAGTAACTTGGAATCGTCATCTTCACAGCGAGAAGGGGAAACAAGAAACAGTCTTCAGGTATGCATTTATGTCACATCCATCTCATAATTTTTAACCAAAACCGTGACTCAAAGGAGTGAAAATTTAGGACCTAAATTAAAGCAAAACCTGGTAGAAAACCAAGGCAATTTCACACGAGCTTCAAGGTAATTTTAATGTCTCCCAGTGCTTCCCTCTGAAAGCTCCAGCCCCAAATCTTAACACACACACAGCACAGCCCAAGAGGCACTGCTTGCTTTGCCAACACAGAACTGAAGCGGCAAACTTTGTATAAACTTATCTACAACAACAGAAAACCACAAAGCTCCACCAAAATCTTCTACCCTACTCTGAATACATATCGGAAACTCTAAAGGAGAAACGCAACTCACCAAGAAAAAATCTTAACACACCACCAACTTCCAACAGCGTATTCTCACGCCAAATACAGCATTTTTGTCAAATAACTTTAGGAAATAAACAAACCTATACGTTTCCAGAAACTGGGGAGCGTGACTTGTTCACAAACCTTTTGAAAAGCAAGGAGAAAGAAAAAAGAATCCAGCTGCAAGCCATTTCTGCCACATCTGAGGCACAGGAAGACGAAGGATCTTACACGGCGCTAAACCAGCGCAACAGGACACAAATGTGTTCCCCCGTGTTAGCAGCCATCCAGTACGAACATACCCGAGGAGCTTCTTATGTATAAAAGAAAACCATTTCCTCTACGAAAGCATAAATAACATTGAGCACCTAACAATTAAGCCATGGTGTAAGTGACTATCTGCAAGTTGGGACAAGATGGGACATCCTTGGGCTAAAAGGAAGAAAAATCTGGCTAAGCAATGACCAGTTTACTGACAACTACTGGAAAGGGAAAAAAAAACACCTCTCATCCCACGACAATTTTATAGAGATGGTAACGTGACATCGATACCACCAAGTACAAGGTTGCTGCCAGTATTTTGCAGTACTCAAGGATTTCAGTTTGCTGGTGCATCAAAGGGACGAACCATCTTTGGATTCTTCAACAGACGACAAAATTATTTCAAGGAGTGCCTCGAACGGCCACAGAGAAGCCTGGTAGCATCCACACATACTAAGCAAATCCCCCCCTTGCAGTGACACGTTTAGCCGTCATCCATCTTTGAAATTAACAGATGCGATATCGCAAGCTCCGCTGCGTATAGCGCAGGCAGACAATGAATGGACAGACAGTAACAGGCACCGCAGATCCGGCACAAGACAAAACGTTCAAAAGTGAGTCAGGAAGGGTAAAAAAAAAATCACCAGCGTGCAGTTTTTCTGCATTGCCAAGAATTAATTAAAAGATAATAAAGTTTTTAATTCTTCTAACTGCAAAGAGATTCGCACAACGCGTTAGCCGATGCGTGGGTGTCTCAGCCTGCAGCAAGGCAGTGCGATTATTTCTGAGGTATGAGCTTCCACTGGAGTACGATGGAAGCTCTGAAGGGTAATTGCAGCTAGCTGAATGACGACACGCTGCTTGCGTCACAGCTGGACATCCCCAAAACCCCAAAAACGCTTAACTTGGTACGCGTACAAAGAAATACAGAACCAACATACTTAGCCAGCAGGGCTGGACAAACTGGTTTTCCCAACACATGTAAAATTTCTTGAGTCCTGTTATACAAAAACAGCTCCAGGTTTTCAGAAGTTGCCCAAGCATTTGAGGACTTTACACGCCCAGCATCTGCAGATCTGTAAAATAAATCCCTCTTCTTTATCTGTTAAAGGACTGGGGCTGATTGCCATCACTAGAAGTAGTTCTCGCTGCCATTTGTGCCAACAATAGTCACGTTCAATAAGCCTCTGAGCAGCTTTGAGCACTGCATTTGCCTGAGCCCAATAACCAGCGTTATCTGCAGGAAACGAGTGGGATTCGCCCTCAAAGTTTTGCTATCAACTCCTCATCAAAAGCAAATGAAACTTCTTATGCACGGGAGATCTTAAATATAAAAGACCACAATCACCCTCACGTCAAAGTTGGCAGACCCGCGTGAGCACTTTGTTCTTCTGCCCCTGCGCTCTGATCTCCTGATATAACTAACTTCTTCCATGTGAAGCCGTATATACGCTGCTCGCCCTGGGTCGGGAGTGAATTACCTCCTTTAAGGGAGAAAAGGAGGTGAAAGGATCACACGGTACTGAGTGCTGGGCAGCATTTCCCTGTCAGAGGAAGTTTTGGTGAGCGTCTCATGCAGGAGCAGCAGCTCCGTAACAAAGCCAGGTGCATCCAGCTCCCTACGCTTTGCATAGGAGTAACTCCTACCGCTAACGAGGAAGATTCCTTTGGGCACTGGAGGACTCAGTCTGCCTCTCTCGATTTTTTCCATTTATTACAGGGGAACCTGAGAGCTGGGAGCTTACTGTCAAAAAGCAATTACCCCTACGTACTCCAACGGTTATTTTCTGTAATTGCCGGAATGTAACTGTAAGTTTTAAATTCCAGACTTAAGACTTACGGTGATTACACGAGTTTTAACAGAACAGTAGAAAGAAAAACACTAGGAAAAACGCACGGACCTCAAAACCAGAAGCATCAACAAGAAAGAAGTGACTTATTGGGTGCGAAAAGGGAAAAAACGCTATTGGGCTTCCAATGAGAAGAGTTCATGAGAATCAATTCCTTTCGGTTAAAAGAAACAACTTTGGAAAGGTCAAACTTGATACAACACCACCAGGAACTTACGCTACCGCCCACAAAGACAACCTGGTCCCATACCAAACCCCAATGCTCCAGGCCTGTTTCTGCATTGCTGAGTTTCTGCCCTGAGCAGCACCCGCTCTCTGCAGCAGCTTTCATAAAAAAGCACAGAAGTTAATAAACTAGGCCTAATTTGTAAGTTTAGCCCCTGCAAATGAGTCCAAAACGGTCTTTCTGCAACGTATGTAGACCCCACGCAGCTGTACGTACCCTTGTGGGGAACAAGAACCAAAGCCAGCGTTAAAGCTCAAGCACAGCCTTAAGATGAAGGCTTTCCCCTTCCACTACACACACGACAAAAGAACAGAACCTCACACATCTTACAGCTCTTTCTTATAAAGTAGAATAAAAATAACAAGGAATAAAGCAACCGAGCAGCTAACGGCCAGGGGAAGTCGGCAAAGCACGAGCGGCCACACAATTTCTGCAGACCGTACCCCCTGGGGACTGGGCACCTCACTTCTTCACGCCGCAGCGTTTGTGCCCCAACTGCTGGGCAGGGGAAGGACGTCCAGGCATAACTACGAGTGCTGCTATTAACGTCAGGCTTATTTTAAATAAATAAATAACCAAGAGGGGAGAAAGGCTGGTTTTGACACTAGACTTTGACAAGCTCTGGAAGGAAGAAATGAAAATAAAGCCCGGCAGCGCATCCTAGCCGCCAGGTTTTCCTTCCAGCCGGGCCTTTTGTACGCTGCTGCGGGGCCCCCTCGGGGAGCGGAGCCGCTCCGCGCAGAGCCCACGGCGGCCGCAGGGCCCCGGGCAGCGCCCCCCGGCCCCGAGATGGCGGCGGGAGGGCCCCTCCGCCGAGCCCCGAGACAAAGCAGGCGGCGGGGCCGGGAGAAACGGGGCCGGGGCGCCGAGGGCTGGCTGAGGAGGCGGAGGCCGCTGTCCGGAAGCGAGAGGCAGCGCCGGGGCCCGGCCCGGGGCAGGCCCCGCGGGCCGCCGTGAGGGGAAGGCCGCGGGCCGGAGCCCCGAGGGGGGCAGCGCGGGGGGCTCCGAGCGCCGCGGGGGTGGAGCCGCGGACGGAGGAGGAGGATGAGGAGAAGGAGGAGGAGACGGCGGCGGCGGGGCCCGGACGGAGCGGGACGAGGCAGCGGCGGCCGCCCCCGTACCTGAGCCGCGAGCGGTCCCCCCTCGGCGGCGGCAGCCCCGTGCGCGCAGCGCCCCAGCGGCCGGGCCGGGGGCAGAGCGGAAGGGGGGCGGTAGCACAGCGCAGGGCCCCGCGGCCAGCACCTGCCGCCCGCCTCCTCGGCCCGCGGATTCGCCGAGGCCGGCGCCGCCTTCGTTCAGGTTGGACGCGAGGTCGCTGAGAGGCGGCGGCCGCAGCCCGTGGCGTGGCGGGACGGCGAACAACAAGGCGATGGCGGCCGTTGATTGGGAGAAACGGTCCCGGCGAGGGCCCGCCTACCAACAGGAGGGCCGGCCGGTAGCGCTCGCGTCGCTCAGTAGCTTTCCGCCAATAGAACGCGGCTCTCGGGAGGCGGCGGCCCGCCCTCGTCTCCTATTGGGCGCAGGCAGGAGGACGGCGGGCGCCAATAGGCGGAGCGAGCTGTCCGTCGGCTGCAATCAGAGCCCTGCGCTCCGGCGGGGGCGGGGGGCGGTGCGTACGTGAGGAGCCGCACAGCACCGGGGGGGGGGGGGGGGGGGGGGGGGGCGGCCGGCGCCCGCCGAGGGGGGGGGGGGGGGCCCCCCCCCCCCCCCCCCACACCCCCCTCCGCACCTCAGGGGGCCGTGGAGAGCCGTGGCGGCGGGGCTCCGGGGGACGGAGCCGCCTCAGAGACCCCTCAGGGTTTACGCAGGGGTCCTGAAGCGCTGTCACCCCTCATACTGCGCCCTAGGGTGCTCAGCACCCTGCTGCTGAGGAACCCGGGAGGGGGAGCAGCGCAGAGGGGGTGAAGGTGGCAGTTAAAGGTGGCACACGGTGGTTTGGAAAGAGACACGGCCGTGAGTGCTGGCAAACGGGCACAGCCCCAGCCCTGCTACCCTTACACCCACCCTGAGGAGCAGGGGGCACCCAAGGGCCTGGACAGACCCAGCGCATAGGCAACAAAATGCATGCGAGGAGAGGAGAGCAGCACTCAGCTCTTAGACACCTCATGGGAGTAGGGCGCTAGTTCTAGGGTCCCTAGCCTGCACTGTCATGACTCCACTAGCTACATTTTTTTTGGTTTTTAATTTAAAAAGTTCCCTATCTCCACCTCTTCCCAGGTGCAGCTCATTCCCTGCAGGCCATGGGCTTTACCTACGCCTCATTCCCACCCCCCTGGAACAGGGACATGTTTGATGCAACCCCACTAGGGACAGAAGCCTGCCACGTCCCTGACTCTGAGGTGGTTTTGCCCAGCTGCAGGTTGTGGTGAGTACCTGAGCCTACCTCGGGAGTGCTCTGCAGCTCCTGGCATCTCCGTCTCCAGCAGTCACCATCACCACAGGACAGAGGCAGTTTTTCAAAGTGGCCACACAGCCCATAGGAGCATGCCAGGATGAAGAAGTATCAAATGAAGAGGTATCAAGGACTTTTTCTAATTTTGTGGTCTGCAAGTTTAATTGAGCACAAATTCTGCATAGCTGTTGGGAAGAGAGATGGGAATTCCCAAAAGAGAAGGAAGATCCCTCCCTTTTTTCAACATTGGTTTTCTTGCTTCCTGATTTTACGCATTAAGTGCTTATTTTACCACATCACGCACTGCTTATTTACTCTAGTTTCAGAACACAAATTTACACAAGTATGTATGTTAACAGGATGATGCTTCATTTCCCAATTTCCAACATTAAGAAAAGCAAATTGCCTCATATCCAAAGCCACACTAGCTCACATTATAGCACAGTAATTTTTTTCTAGCAGATCTTTACGGTTTCAAATCTGTAAGCCTAAATTACAAAGCATCTAATTTGCAATAAATTGTCCTAATTCATGCTAAATAAACACTAAAACTCAGAGCAGAACACTGAAACCCATGTGGGAAAACAAAGCACAAAAACAATATATCAAGGAAGTCAATTACAATAGGTTCTTTCTATTTAAATATACACATACTTCCTCAAGTTTGCCCACCCACCAATTCTTATCACAATATAGACTAAAAAGTCAAAGGACATTTTCAGTGGAATGTAAAGGCCTGCTATTTAAGTGATTAACCTTAACACTAACCTTAATACAAACTTATTTGAAACAGGGCAGACTAAGCAACAGTTGCACAATTTCACAGCTTTGGTTTTCAGTATCTCAAATGTTGATCTGATTCCTTCAGTTATTTCAGCTGCATTTGCTTTGGAAAAAAATCTCTTTTAATTTAATTCTCTGGTTTGGGAAGTTGGTAGAGATGCTCGCACGACTTGCTACAGATGTCACCGATACAACGCATGACAGGGTACTTCTAACAATTCTGGTTTTATTTAGTAGATACACAGGCAACCCCAGTTAACATTTGGATTTTAGTAGTGTGGAAATCTGCTAACCCCTCCAGTTGAAGAGATACTGGGAATCTAGGTGTTTGTTTGTTTTAAATTGAACATACCATGTTCAATGGTATGTAAGGCCTCTTAGTAGTGCCTCCAAGAAAAATACTTTGAATACAAGAATATCAAAGTAGTATTTCCACAATTTCTTTGTAGTAAAAAGTAACAGGCCTTAAAAAAAGAGAGGCTTAGAATAACAGAACATAAATACAAATTCCTGCACAAGAAATTACATCTGGAAACCTTCTTCAGAAAGAATTAAGTGAAAACAGTCACCGCTTTCATCTGAAAAGATATTTATTTTGAGAACTTCAACTTGCACATTGTACAAAAATTGACAAATTCAGCAAAAAAAAACTATAAAACGTTTTTTTCTTCCCCTAACATATTAACATTATAATTTTAAAAAGGGTAAGAGTTAAGAAAACTTAAGCCAGGCACATTTGTTCCAGTCTGTCTGCAGTAAAGTGTGATTAAAAACGTCTTGTCATGTTGAGGTATTAAACTGCAAACTTTGGTAATGTTAGAAAAAGACAATCCATTCACAAAAGCAAGCCTTCTTGGTGTCATTTACAATATACCAAAATGTTTCATAAAAAAAGTCAAAATTGATCATTCTCCATTTCTAGGTAGAAATACACTGAAACAAAGAAATTCATGTTACCATAATACACCTAGCATTAGGAGGAAACCTGAAAGTTTGCAAATCCATGCTAATCGTATACAGCTACAGTGTTATATTTAACCCTAAGAACAAAATCCGGTTGGCAAGTTTAAACAATTCAGTGCTTATGAAAAAATATATACGGTGATTCCGAGCCCAGTCTTTCCAAAAAGGACAAAAGGCACTTAAAGAATGGCTTTAGTATATTCCACAATGGCATTTCTGGATAGAAGACAGCACCTGGCTGAACAAATAGTTCCCTAATAAGAAGTCCAACTGAGGTAGTACTTCATATTGCTCCAACTACTTGACTATAAGCAAGCAGCTTTTTTTTTTTTGATATACAAAATTAGCAGGAAATGGCTTTTGATAGGTCTGTCAAATGTATAAAAAACAGTTATTTAAAAAATAGTAAATACCCACTTGCAATTAAAAAGAGTCATAAGCCAGGAACCATCTTGTACAAGTTGAGCATCAAAATGCTGCCAAGGTGATGCAAAAAATCTACCTTTATGGCCAAATCCCCAAATGCTGAAGATTGTTCTAGCAACCAAGCCATTTTTCTTGAATTAAAAAAAGAGGGGAGGAGGTGGGAATGGGACAGAGGGCAATCCGAGAACTTTCACAATCGTTAGCAGCCTTACCGGAAGCACTTCGTATAGAAAAAAAAAAATCTGTGCTGATGAATGGCAGTTTTGAGGGAAAAAAATAAAAAAGAAAAATTCAACATTTAGAAACAAAATCCACAAACATACAGAAGGATATTCCTTGAAGTTTATAGTTTTTTAAAAAAACAAGGAAGACTTTAAACTTTTTTTTTTTAGGGATCTGGGAGAACACAGACTACTTTTTTTTTTAAATTAAGCCCATTGAAAACCCATCAATAAGTTTGAACACAAGGAAATTAGAAGTGCTTTACAGAATCACCGTCCATTGCCGTATCCAGGAAAGAGCTGAGTTAGAATGGTCTGCAGTGTTTCATTCACTTGCATGGTATAGTTTTTGCCAAGATCGTAGCGGCAGGCTGGACAACTGTACACATCAGCTTTGAAGGATCTATCCAAACAATCCTGGTGAAGGACCAAAAAATAATTAGTTAAGAAATACAGATGTGCACTTCAGCTCGTTCTACAAAGCCCTACTGGAGAATGAGGTGCCTTTTACATCTTAGTTCACCCAGATGTTGACAAGAGCTGAGAAAGGCCAAGAGCAACGCAAGGCTGGCTGTTGGAGAGAAAACGTCCTCCGTTACATGCAACACCACACGCTCTTCAACAGAGCACGTCAGTCACGGCAGCATTTAAGGATGGGGTAGAGATGTTAAAGACTGTCATAGCTTCCACAACAACACTCCACGTTATTCCCCAGAAAACAAAACAAACCCCTGCACTTTGTAACACTGTCAAATCCGCCAGTGTCACCCAGCAGCATTACTCAGCCTGCAGAGCTCTCATCATCGTCTTTTCCAAGAACCAGGCAGTGGCAATACAACTGTGGAACTTTTCTTTAAAGTGAACTTTCCTACGCCAGTGAACTTTCATCAAATCGTAAGTTTTCACATATCTAACTGAGTCCTGCTAAAACACTACCAGGCAGAAACAAACAAATCTGCTTCACCACTTAAGAAGTCAGTTCAAGGCTCGACTGCTCAACAGAAGTCACAGCAACTGCTCACCTTGCACACGTTATGTTGGCATACAGTTGTGACCGGCCGAAACACAACCTCCTGACAGCAAATACACAAGAAAGCCTCTTCAACTTTATTTAGAAATTTCTGTAAAGAGAACATTTGAATTAACTTATTGTTACTACGCTCTAAAAGGTACATACCCCCCAAAAAAACACACAAAAACATGAAATACAAAGGATTATTTTAGACATAGGTTTTGCTTTTTTTCCTTTAAACAAAGTTCAACATAGAAAAGGGAAAAAAAAGTCACATTAACAAGTTCTTAACCTGTTCACTGCTCTCAAATAGTGCTTTAAGTTATGCTGTGGATGTCTCCATTTTAAAAAAGTGCTGAAGTTCTGAGGCTATTTCTTTATGCAGTTGATATTTAGGAATAGTACAATAGTTAATTATCCCCATTTCAGGACTAAAAAGCATTATATACCGGTCCATCTTTGAGAGCATCTAGTACTTCATTCCACAGTTTTTCATTGGCTTCATCACTTTTTATAAGAGATTTTTGCTGAGATGTCAGCTTGTATGGCTCTACTTTAGTTTTCTTTGGAGTCCCTGTAGGAGAGTTAATGACTTTTTCCTCCCCTCCACCTGAAAAAGAAGGAACAGTGACTTCTTAAACAACAACAAAAAAAAACAAACAAAAATTATTAAGTAGGTAAAATCCACAAAGACCTACGAGGCTTTCTATATCCACTTGCCTACTCCACAAACCTGCTGATTTCCTTTTCCTCTTTCCTTTCCCTGGGGTATCAAACTCATCGTCTCCGTTATTTTCTTTTTCTTTATCTTTGTTTGCGACAGCTTCCAAATACCCCTCAGGATACTGCAGGAAAACACAGAACAAAAAGCATCCAATGCAAACAGTGCCAATTCATAGACTTACAGACTATTGAAGGCTGGAAAGATGACCTCAGAGTTGCTCCAGGGGTTATCTGTTTTAAATAATAGACCCCTGCTCTCCTAAGGTACTTTGACTGTAAAAATTCCATACAAGAAAATGAGTTTTGTCCATTTAACCTCCTGATGTAGAAAGAAAACAACCCACGAGTGAAAACATGTGTGTCCTTCAGTCTAAAGGGGGACATCTTGATTCTTAGATTCTTACACAAGGCAAAGCAGATTAACCTCAGTAAGAATATATAAGAGAAAAATTCCTGCTAACCATCAAGTCAAAGGGAACCGTGGTGATGTTCCAAAAGTGTACCTGCATTGTTAGGCCAAGCTTTTTCATCCTGTCCTTTCCTTCTTTGGTCCAAGGAGCAGGTTCGTCGTCATCCCTCCTAAGTAAGTAACGCCACACCAAAAATCCAGATTTCCCTGTTTCGGGCCAGTATTTCACAACCTGAAGAAACAGCCAGGAGCAAGTCCACCAGATACTATTAAAGCTTCTTAGCCATAAGCAAGTTACCTTTCCCTACTTCAGTAAATTCAAATCCTTCTTACCTTATATATCCCATCATATCTGTTCCCTTCTACAGGAGCGTATTTGCTGTGTTTGCCTCCTTTCACATTCCTCACCACTCGGACTGGCTTCCCAGCTCTCCAGTCCTTAGCTTCAGCTCCATTTTTGTCATTGATGGGGGCACTACAGTTCAGAGCCAGAGCTCTGCAAGAGAAAATCGATTCCATTTAGTGCATTTACCCAAAAACTCTTCAGAATCAGAGAGGGAACACAGTAAATCAGAGCTTGCATGGAATACTATTTTACTGAGCATCGCACTGGTACAGTCAGGTACCACTACTACAGCGAGTACCAGCGTACTGGCATTGTGCTGAACCCTAGAAATAAGGTAGCAAAAAAACCCTGGAAGCTACCACTGCCTATGGGAGCCCCTTCTGGGCCTAGTCTCATGAAAAAGCAGGTAGCCAGTCTTTTGCTACTTTGCCTTACATAGTAACACTTTCAAGTATCCAAGAACTAACACTAAGTAACACTAAGAACTCTGTGAGGTAGTATTCAAGTCTGTTGACTAGGGATCATGTTTTACATGCACTGATTATTCATTACATTACCCTAAATCAGTTGCATGGACCACCTCCTCCACTCAAATCCACACTTAGTGCAGGAGTAACAGCTTGGAATTACGAATGATCTGGTCTCCCAAGGTGACTCATACACCAGTGGCCGCCAAGGATTCAGGAAAGTAAGAAAGTTTCTATGCTATTTTACTACTCCCTTCCATGGATTTCAGTCACCATAGAATTGGAGTGATATTAGTCTCACCTTTTTCATTTAAAGCACACTGTAAGAAGCATTTCCAGTGGACAACAGATTGACAGCTGTTGTAAAACAACAGTTTTACAAATCAGTGTAACAGATTTCAGAGAAAAACAAGTTTTTAGGTCAGACTGCTAGTTATGAAGGTTCAGAACAGAGTGCAAGTGTTGCCAACCTGTTCATGTTGGTGAGTTTTTGATCACAAGACTGTTCCGCTGTACGTTTGTTTCCAGAAAGATCGCGACCTCCGCTCCCTGTATATGTGAAGGAATTTCCATGATCCTGAAACGTATATGGATGGTTGCAACATATTCACAAGAGTAATTAAATAAAAGAGTATTTTAATCAGGTATCTTTAATATCGCGCTCTGAAAGAAGGAAAAATGACACCCACACACCCATTTAAGCCTCCCAGACTCGACTTGCCTGTCGTCCCCTCAAGTTTGCTAAGAGCAGAGGGGAAAGTCAGGGTGACAACTGTTGTCTTATCACACACCTTAACAGGAAGTGTCTGATACAAAATGTAAGAAGTCTACACAATAATTTGGTTCTCAGACATAAATAATCAGGGTTTACTTACTATATCATCTTCATAGCCTCCTGCCAGAACCAAGGAATAAGCACCATCATTACTTCTGCCATGTATACCTGCTACGTGGGGCCTGTGAACACCAGATTCGCTCACCTGGAAAAAAAAGAGAAAGAAAAAACAATCCAAGAGTTTGCTGGGCAGTAAATGAGCAGTGTGATCAATCACTGGTCTCGGAACTAAACCAATTAATACTAAATACTACTTTGCATTTGTTTTGCATATATTACAGGATGAAACTGTGTCCTCACCACCACCATCCAAACGGCTCCCCATAAAGGAAATACACATTTTTCAAAAATAAGCAGTTGGATCCTCCAGTGAATTAAACACCTGGATATACTTGGTGATGTGAATTTAAGTTCTTCTCATCTAGACCGCTTTTTAACAAGCTCCAGGAATTTTAGAGTAATGTAGGTACTAAAATGAAATACTTGTATAAGGCAATTGGTCTTGAAAGACTTTCACGTCAGTCTTGAAGAACAAAGGCTGGATAGCTCAGGGCTCCCCGCCCCACACTCTTACAGGATGAGAAAACTTTAATACATCTAGTTACTTGGGACAGTCTTACCAGCAGAAAAATTGGGAGATAATACACATCTCCAAGGCAAAATACTGGAAATGTATGTTTGGTTTGGAGCTTGAGTCACCAAGAAAGCACAAAGGAGAAAAACACTTGAAATGCCTGAACAATACGACATTAGTTATGGAACACTTGATAGAGACAAAGCCAGAATTCTTTCCTTTCTGCACTTACATATCCAGTGACATACACTTCACTATTAACTGCTTCAGGTTTCACATCTAATACTTGGATCGTTCCCATTTCGCTTTACAGTGGCTGAGGGCAGGATTCAGCTTCATACCTGGACTCTGAATTTCCACATGGTGCCAACCGGAATCCCAGGAATTGGTCCATAGTGGTTAGAGGGGACAATGGTGCATTCCTTTGTGCGGCCAACACATGCCATACCCTATTTCAAGAAGGAGACCAGTCAGCCAGGAATTACAAGGAACACACACCAACACTGTTCTTCAACATAAAAACTGCTTTAACTGACCTTGCCCCAGTCCCTCCGCGAGGACGAATTAGCAGATGCCATCTTTTGTTTCTTCTTACTTTCTTTTAATTTCTCTCCGGCTAAAACCACCTCACTTGCATCATTTCGACATTCAGGGCAATACCTAAAGTCACAAATCAATAAGAATTAACAAGCAGCAAAGCCTTAAATTAAAAAGAGAATTTTCTCAGTTAACCGAGTTATGATACTACAATTTCCCCATATGAAACTGGACAGGACGCTGAAGCAACTCTCCATACTGGAACTAGATCTGTATTAGTGATTGTCCTTGCATCATTTCCTAAATCACTGCAGAGGTCAGGAAATACTTATCATAAAATTCATTGTATGAAATGCTGACACAGGATACAGGACCTAAGCAGCATATTTTGACATAGATACAGATATAGGTGAAGGCATATCTTTTATATATGTCTATACTTGTATTTATGGCAATATATATATGTATGGAATCAGCATGTGTAATTTATATAAAAATGTACATGTCACAAGCCTACTATGATGATTGGGGACTGGGGAATACCCATAAAAACCACTACACCAGTTAAGTTTACTGGCATCAGGTTTACATTTGGTTTATAGGCATCTGTACTCCCATTTGCATAAGCACCTACATCCCAAAACTATGCAAAAAAAAATAAAAAGCTTGCAAGCCACCAGCTTTCTGGCCTAAAACATGCTCTCCCTAGACTCGAGAGAAGTTATGAAGCCGTATTTAACGACAAAACCAACACTCAGACCACCGGTAACGGTAGCGTACCTCTCTTCACCTCGTACAGCCACGATACCGCCACCTAAGGGCAGCATTAAGCCCTGGACCTCGCTTTCTGCTCGATCTAGGTGGCAGTTGTGATAGCGCACAGCATCGTTACAACTTACCAGTCCTCGTCGTCTGGTATACTGCTAAGGGGAGGGTTGAGGCAGTAGATGTGGAAAGCCATATCACACTCATCACACATTAGCTGTTTATCTGGATCTTGTTTACCCCCACAGATGTAGCAAGCACAAATCCTGCAGGTTTTGTTCGGGTTGTCCTTACAAGCTTTACACACAGGGCCATTTTGTCCTGTTAGCAAGGAGAAACAACACTACTACGACTCCAGAAGGTGCCAAGATACACTAGAAACGGTCAAAGGAGGCACAGCTAGAAGTGTTTGTGAACTCTTCGATACTCAAAGAGCATTAACAGAATAACAAAAGGTAAGACAATATCGTACACACAAGAGCCACGTGGCAGACTCACGTTTTAATGGACTGGCACTAATAGGACAAGCACTGCCTGGTTCTTCAATTTTATAAATTTCATCCACAAACGTAATTGTGCAGTCGTTCAAAGAATCACCAGCATCCCTACAAGGAGAAGTTGATAAACGTCAGAGATCATCAAGTATCCCACAGCATGCATTCACAGCCGTGCACCAGTAACGCAGACTGGTTTGGTGGCAGCCCTGTATCACAAGACCCCTGCTGCAGCATCGCCTGCTCTAGCACAGTGGTATGACAGCGTCACCATGAAATACTTCTTGTGAAATTAGACAAAGGGTGCCCCTTCTTGTCTTAATGAAGATTCAGGTACTTGTAGCGTTCAAATCACCATCAGTGACTGCTGTCACCCCAAAATATTTCAGACTATATTCCTCTCCTCTTCTATAGTTATGAAGTCAAAATAACTATGGTGAGAGGAAAAAGGAACGTTCTGGCAACCCCATGAAAGTATATTCTTCTACATCAGCAACTACAGTTCAGAGTCTCTTATTTGTATACTTGCTTTCTTCTAAAGAAGAGATTTGGAGTAGATTTTATTATCTTTATATGTGCAGGGTTATATAAAATGCAGGGTTTCCTTCTGCATTTTTATATCTGACAAAATACGACACTGAAGTTTTTCTAAAGCTATTAGAGATAGTTAACACAAGCAGTTAAACAATTCTTTGCCCCTTAGCAAATACGGGGCTTTGCATCTTCCCAGCAGTGTGTGAATCCACAGATCAGCGTGCCCTGGGATTCCTTGCAGCGTCCAATTCCTCCAGTGGAAGTTAATTGAAAACGCAGTACTACAGGGTCAGTCACCCAGCTTCCCATCTCTCCTCAGCATTTCTGGTGTACCATTTTTTCAGCAGTCACTCAGACCTCACGAAGGCTTAAGCAGAGCTGGAGAATTCAATTTATTCCACGTTTCTATTCAGAATTGCTTACCCAAGTAGTATCTTGGCATTTATCTCCTTAATCATTTTGGTTTCCCTTTTCTGCAGAATCTCAGCATCATACCAGAAACCTCTCTCTTTCGGTTCATCGGGATTATAGTTGACCATCACCACCTGTCCTACTTCTAGCTGGTGCCATTTCAAAATAGTCCGTGCACGAGCCCGTACATCATTCGAACTCAGTTCTACGACTCCGTTCTCTGGATAACTTGAGGCAGAAGGCCGGAATGGAAGGACAGAGAAGACAAATCAGATTCACCATCAGAAGTTATTTGCGGTAATTTTATCTAGACAAGTTGATTTAAGAACTGATACGACAGAGCATACAAACATACTGCGAAGAATAACGTCTCCTCCTCCCACACAGTCACAGCCAGAATCAGTCAGCCTAACTTTGTTAGTATCGTATCCCTTTCAAAACCTGGGTAATAAGATTTCATACGTCTACAAACATGATCCCAGCCCACGGGTTTTGTTTTACAGTTAATGTCTTACAATTACAGCCCAGTTCTGTTCTATCTTCGTGAATTCTTACAATCAAATTCCCCACTGACATCACAGCCCAAGTGACTATTAGCCAAGAAATGAACAAAACTCACTCCTCGTATTTCACATGATATATTACATCTTCTTCAGGAATGGTCGTCTGCTGATCAGGATCTGCACAACTGTCATTTGCAGCTTTTTTTCTGGTTACATTTACAACCTGGGCTTCAAACCATGCTCCCATATTCATATCACGAGCATCAACCAAGTCATTGATCTACACAAAGCAAAGTATACAGCTCACCAAATGGATTTTCAATTTGAGCATTAATTTTCAGACCTACTTGAAGATTTGTCCACCTCAAGTTAACTATCATCAAGATACTTCACCGATCATCCTCAACATGAAGCTCTCCTTTGCCTTCCTCTTCCCATTACGCAGCCCTATAGTCTTCTCAGGTTAAACCCCTAAGGCTAAAAATCTATTCTACACCAAATGCATACAAGCCTTATCTTGTACAAACTACTATTAATTAGTTTACAAGAGGCTTTCTGGACTGTCTTACTCATAGAGTGACGAAGACATCACTAGATCTGTAATAAAATCCATTGAAACAGGCAAGTAAAAATGATTCTGAACAGCTTGTTGAGATTTTCTGTGGTTCATTCAAGGAAGTTCCAGCTTTGACAAATGCAGCAACTCCAAGCAAAAATACTGGGGAAAGTTTTTAAATTAAAACAAGCACTTGCAATGCTTTTTTTTTTTTTTTAAAAAAAAAAAAAGACAAAAAGAGCATATTGTAGTTTTAATTTAAAGGGTAAAATGAAAAATGAGATATTTTAACCCAAAACACGTTGCATTTAATTAGCTTGTGGTTGGTTGGTATTTTTTTTTTGTTTGCTGTTGGAGCGTTTAAAAAAATAAAGAGCCAATTGGAGAATGAAAGATTTACAGAAGTTTTCAACTTCTGAACACGCTGGGGCCCCCCCCCCCCCCCCCCCCGTTAAGCAGCGCTCGTTCTGCAGCGACTCGCTCACCTTATAGAGGCCGAAGCCCGGGTCAGTCCAGTCAGGCTGCGCAGCCGTACTAGGCTGTCCCTCCAGTTCCATGGCACCTTCTCCGTTGTGAGAGCTTTTGTCGGATTCGCTTTGGCCTGAGCCGCAGCCAGAGTCTGTGTCGGAGAGCTCGGAATCCTTCTCCTTACTAACAGCAGGAAGCACTGCTGGGCTTTGTCTAACCAAGAGCTGAACAATGTCATTCAGTCCAACACTGTAATCAAAAAGGGAGTGACCATCTTCCATCTACAGGGAAAGCATCAAAAATAATCGGGTTATTTAATTCCACGGAGGTTTTCCGACTCAAAGCCACCCATCGCATTGCAACCGTGTCCGTGGGCCAAGAGAGACCACAGTTCGAGAACCAGTAACAGTCAAGGAACTTGGCAGATCTTCAGCAGCACAGATACTTACAGATCGTTATTCTTACTATTCAAAATGTTCTTTTTTAACAGACTCCACGAACTAGGAAAGCTTCCTTGCTGCCCACATTAAGCCTGTGTCCCGTGAAAAGGTCTGTGGCGCGTTTCCTAGAAACATCCCTTCTGGGAAGAAGGGCTGAAAGCACAGACCCCCTACATCCTATCAAGATTTAAAGATAATTCTACTTCACATTAGGAACTCTAATGGGAGTTCTTTCTTGCTTAATCGAGACACAGCTCATAATTAGCACAAAGCGGTCTTCACGTTGTATTTGCGCCCGCTCCAGATTGTTGTTAAGACATCGCTCTGTTAAACGCAGCATTAAGTAGAAGCCAAAGAATTAATCACCTACTTCTCTCCGGGCAAACACGCAGTTTTTCCATTGAAAGTACAAATCAAAAAGGATTCAATTCAACTTGAAACCACCCAATCACTTCTCAGCACGGGCAGGCAGGTCCTAATTTCACACCCGCTCTAGTTTTAAGAACGTATTTTGAAAGTCTGGCACTGTACGCAGTCAAACCAAGAGCCCAGCCCTGCAAGAAGTCAGAGAAGCTCATAGGGCCAATGGGTTCCTCTCCTTTCAGGAACTCCGAGGAGCACCACCATTTCGGAGTTAAAACACAGCACTCGAGACTACGCTGCAGCTCGAAGCTTAGACAAGCTTCGCCACATATTTAAGGTCTGACTAAGAAATTATACAGGAAATGATCATCCCCTTCCAGCCCAAACCACCAGAAAAAGCAATCCCCCGAGCTTTGTTCTCTATCAATGGGAAGCAGAGAAAAACCACAGAAATTTACACTTTACGGGAATCACTATGAGAATTCAGATCTGATTTATGGCTCAAAACGGTTACGGAACAATCCCTGGAAATCGGACCGTGCAGGGAGCGATCTGGACTTTTTCTGTTTTAGAGATGAGAACTCACAGAGATACACAAGACCAAGAAACCGTCGCTCGTTCTTTTCGGAAGGAGACAATACGACAAACACGGCATTGTTAGCAATTGTCACCGCCAAAGAACCGAGCGACAGCAGGTGCAGAGAGAAATGAAAGAGCAGAGAACGCGAACAGGACACGAAACCACAGGAGTTCAAAGGAAATTCTGAAAGAAGTGACAGCAACTGAAGATCTACCTCCAGCAAAGGAAGCCTTTTTTTAAAAAAAAGAAAAATTAACGAGTATTTTCCTGACGTTTTAAAATTCGAGCTAAGGAAACACGTGAACGTTTCCAACGACTCAAAACCTCAGACAAAGCAGCGATGGGCGCAGCAGGGAACGATCGCTACAGGGTCACACTGGGGGAATGTTTCCACGTGAAAGCAAACAAGAAAAAAGGAGATCTCAACTATGAACTGGGGGCGTTAGACAAAAAGGAATTAACTTTGCAATGCAAGCGTATCTTTGGTGAAAAAAAGTAAGATGTTATGACGGCCAACAGATGGGTTTAGGGCTTTTTATCTGCACAGACAGGGGCAGAAGCCTGGCTGACAGCCTGCCTCGCTCAGAACCTTATCTGCGAGCCCCCCCCCCCGGGTCTCTGCAGCCCCTGGGTGCCCGTGCTGGGGTCGGTGCCTCCGCTGACCCCACAGCCGGGTGCTGAAAGCCCGGGCCGGTACTGGGGGTACTGGGTCTGCTGGGCAGAGCCCGGCCGGGGGGGGGGGGAACACGAAGCAGGGGGGGGGGGGGCCCCCGAGGGGGGGGACCGGGGGCCGCGGGGGGGGGCCCACGGGACACCCCGGCGCCGGCGGGGGGCGGAGGGGGACACGACACGGCGCCGCTACCGAGGCGCCCCCCAGCCCCTCAACCACCCCCCCACCGACGGAGGGGGCTCAGGGCAGAGACCCCCCCCGGGGAGGGGGGTGGGGGGGGTGGGGGTGAGAGCCCCGTCCCGGGGCGCTAGGTGGCGGCAGAGCCCCCGCGGATGGCAGCGGGCCCTGAGGGGGCTCCTGGGGGGGGGGGACCGTTGAGGGGGCCCGGGGGGGCGGCGGGGGGGGGGGGTTGGGGGGGGGGCCGTACCTGCTTGCCCCGGTAGAAGAGGCGCTGCCGGTGGGGCTCGACGCCGAAGACCTGGTGTATGCGCTGCCGCAGCCCCTCCACCTTGGTGAGCTTGGAGAGCGAGTCCACGCGGTGGGTCTCCCTGCCGTCCATGGTGCGCACCTGGATCCACATGGCGCCGCTCCTGCCCTGCCCGCACCGAGCCCGGCGTCAGCGCCGCGGCCCGGCCCGGCCCCGGCGGCGCCGCTCGAGGACACCGCTCAACCTACCGCCGCCGCCCCCCGCCCGTCCGCCCGCCAGCCGGCCGGCCGGCCCGCCCTCCCGCCGACGCCGCCACGCCATTGGTCAGCAGCCCGGCCGGTTCGGGCGCCGATTGGTCGTTAGGAGGTTTAGGCCCGCCCACCCGGGCGCCTAACGGCTTTGGTTGCGCCCCCCCCCCCCCGCCCCCGTGCCGCCTCGCGGGCGGGCGCCGCGCGCCAACTGTATCTCGCGCCACAATTGAAACGCTCCCTGCGCTCTCGCGGGGGCCGCCCCCGGAGAAGCCTCGCGAGATTATGCAAATGAGGGAGCCCGGCGGGGACGGGAGGGGGAGCTCTTAAAGGGGCCGCTGCCGCCGCCGGAGACGGCGGAGCTCGGTGCCGGGGGGGGGGGGGAGTACAACGGGGCC